>NC_045554.1:1656193-1753693 GCF_009769535.1 Thamnophis elegans
AAAATGAGCCAGGCACGGTTCAAAACTAGACTAGAAGAATGGCCTGGAGGAAGAATTATCTCTTTCCCCAAAGCTGGGAAGATAAACCAGGCCCCAGAATTGCATCAATCACTTGAGGTTTTTTTTTTAAGTAAGAAAACAAACAAAGGTGAATTTTAAGTGGGTTTTTCTTGAAGCGTTTTCCTCCTCCAGCTTCGCCCGTCGGCTGAATGCTAAAAAAATTCCAGCCTTGAGGGTGGCTGAGCAAACTCCCCGTGACGTCAAAGAGCAAGAGTTAAAAAAACAAGCACGACAAAAGGGGATTTGTGTCCTTTTGAGGTGGGGAAAACATCACCGTCCCGATGTGGGGAAAGGAAGCTTGCGGTGTCCCAAACACTGCACACCTTGTTGGTTTCCTCTCCAGCAAAACTTCCAAAGACTTCTCCCCCCCTCCCTCTTCTCTC
Organism: Thamnophis elegans; assembly: GCF_009769535.1. Taxonomy (NCBI): domain Eukaryota; kingdom Metazoa; phylum Chordata; class Lepidosauria; order Squamata; family Natricidae; genus Thamnophis; species Thamnophis elegans. Next base: position 1,656,637 of record NC_045554.1, read on the forward strand.
CTGAAATGTCAGCCACCGTCACGGTGTGGGCTAAGCTCCCCCCCCCCCGTGAGGTTGTGCAAGGGATGCTGGGCACAAGGGCACACTTTGTGACCTGACGCACTTCGGCGTGCCACAGCGATGTGTGTTATCGGCTCCGATTGTCTTCTGTTTGGGCCCCGAAAGTGGATCCCTTTTAGAAAACCCACTGGATTTGAAGAATGGGCTGGATGGAGCCAGGTCTCTAGAGGGGATCTTTCTATGCGCCATTCAGCCGCCAGCTGGTGGGCAAAAGCAGTCCGTGCTCTGTACCATCTGGCAGAGGTTACAGATGGGAAAGGCGAGGGGTAAAGCAGGACATTAAAGCCATCCCTGTCTCTGGAACAGAAAGCTTTTCCTTACATCTTGGTTTTTTTTTTAAATTTCCCTTTCTCAGTAGGCCTCGCGGAAGGGGGAGCTGTGTGAATCTGCAGAAGCTCAAAATTAGGATAGAGAGTAAGAGGGACCTTGGAGGTCTTCTAGTCCAACCCGATTCTCAAGCAGGGACCCTGGAAGCGTCTTTTCCCGACATGCTTTATTCAGAGGCAGATGCTTTCATGAGCTGCAATTGAGGAACATGGATTCTTTTTACTAAAATGCACGACTGGAAAAATGTGCCCCTTCCTTCCTCTCCTTTCTTTTTCTTTCTTTCTTTCTTTCTTTCTTTTTCTTTCTTTCTCTTTCTTTCTTTCTTTCTTTCTTTCTTTCTTCCATTTTTCTTTTCTTTCTCTTCTCCTTTTTCTCTCCCACCCCCCTGAATATCACCTTCCTCGCCTTCTTCGCTTTTTAAAACCCCCAATGTTTGACCTTAATTCCTGAAATCTGGCGAACAAGCTGAAAAGAGGACTAGAGAACTGTTCGACCTTTGAACAGCGTGACTCTGGAGTGGGCTGAGCTCCCACCGCGCATCAATGTTTGCACAAAAGCTTCAGGTGAAAAACTGGATTCTTTTTTTTTTTCTTTCAAAAAGCGGCTCCAGGTTTCTGCCAGCTTGGAATTGGGCTTTGTTGCCATTTAGTCCAGCCCCAAACTAAAAAAACCAAAATAAAACGATTTAAAAGAGAACCAGATCTTGGCCTAGGTTGCTCTCTGGTGGAAGATGTGGGGATTTAACGCACTGTGGCTGTTCAACGTTGAGCGCGTATGCTTGGCTTTGGCAGGGGTTGAAAATTTAAGTCTGGCCGCATGGAAGGACACCTGGGAAGCTCAGAAGCAGATAGGGGAGAAAAAAGATCACTTGGGAAATAAAAGGAAATAGTAAGCCTGCAATGAGGTTTATGCCCCTCAAATGCCCAGGAGAGATCCTTGACTTAGAGCAGGGGTCAGCAACCTTAAACACTCAGAGCCACAAAGGTCCTCACTGGAAGCCCCCTATTCAATCTTGGAGCCGACTGGAAGTCCGGTTTCCCCCCACCATAGAGTCTCCTCCTAGCGTGGCATCCTTTTTTCCTCTGCCAACTGGGTCCGGTTCCCCCCCACCATAGAGTCTCCTCCTAGCGTGGCATCCTTTTTTCCTCTGCCAACTGGGTCCGGTTCCCCCCCACCATAGAGTCTCCTCCTAGCGTGGCATCCTTTTTTCCTCTGCCAACTGGGTCTGGTTTCCCCCACCATAGAGTCTCCTCCTAGCGTGGCATCCTTTTTTCCACTGCCAACTGGGTCCGGTTCCCCCCCACCATAGAGTCTCCTCCTAGCGTGGCACCCTTTTTTCCTCTGCCAACTGGGTCCGGTTCCCCCCCCCCACCATAGAGTCTCCTCCTAGCGTGGCATCCTTTTTTCCTCTGCCAACTGGGTCCGGTTTCCCCCCCACCCACCATAGAGTCTCCTCCTAGCGTGGCATCCTTTTTCCTCTACCTGTCCTAACCGAAATCCCTATCAGTTGTGGAGCTGACCGGAAAACCCACCCCTTGCCCTAGAGTCTCCTCCTGGCGCACCCTGCTCCCCCCCTCCACACACTAATCAGAAGCTCCTCTCAATATTGCGATGCCGACCGGTGACAGGGAGCCGCAGCAGGGGGACGAAAGAGCCACATGCGGCTCCAGAGCTGCAGTTTGCTGACCCTTGACTTAGAGAAGTGGAGAATCGACTCAGGCATGGTTCAAACACATTGCATTACACCATCCACAAACACGGCACATGACAAAACATGACAGGATTGTTTCTCAAGCAGGAGTTGTTGGTTGTATTTGCACAATAAAAGTATACACAGAGCGGGAGACAATTCAGATTAAATAAATAGACCAAATATTGTGCGTGCACAGGGGGTGGGGAGGGAGGCACACACCCCTGCTCCTCCCTGTAATCTCCATGCCTTGACATCACATCTTGGTGATGTGAGGCAAGATTTCCTACGGAGTCATTTGAAGTTTCCAGAAAAATCTTCCAACCAAGTTCATGACGACCAGTTTGAGTCCGTGAAAAAATGGCTCTAGGTGAAGTTTTCGAAAGGATTCTGAAATGTTTCTCACGGACACACAATTACACTCCAACACTGACAAAATCTATTTGGAGAACGGCAAATGTTAGGACAAGCTTGCTCCCAGACCAAGCGAGAACCTACTTACTGTAGACTAAAAGGTGGGTGGAGTAATCTGTCTTGGGATTGTGTCCTTTGAGGTTTGAGCTGACGTAACTTAGTGCAGAGCAATAGCAATAGCTCTTAGACTTATATACTGCTTCACAGTGCTTTCCAACCCTCTCTAAGCGGTTTAGAGAGTCAGCCTATGCCCCCCCCACCAAACAATCTGGATCCTCATTTTACTGACCTCGGAAGGAGGGAAGGCTGAGTCAATCCTTGAGCTGGTCAGGATCGAACTGCTGGCAATGGGCAGAGTTAGCCTGCAATGCTGCATTCTAACCTCTGGGAGGGAGGGAAGGAAGTAAGGATGGATGGAAGGAAGGAAGGACGATAGCACTTAGACTTATATACTGCTTCATAGTGCTTTTACAACCCTCTCTAAGTGGTTTATAGAGTCAGCCTCTTGCCCCCAACGATCTGGGTCCTCATTTTGCCCACCTTGGAAGGTTGGAAGGCTGAGTCAAACTTGAGCCTGGTGAGATCTGAACTGCCAAACTGCAGGCAGCCGGCAGTCTGCAGAAGTAGCCTGCAGTACTGCACTCTGACCACTGCGCCACCATGGCTCAGAGAAAGGAAAAACTAGCAGGCCAAGATTAGAATCTTCTAGAGAAGATGGAAAGGTTCCACATGAAGATGTGATACAGATGTGCTCTGGCCCAAAGTCGATCTCTACCTGAAGGATGGAGAGTAGAATCCATCCAGGTAGAAGCAAGGGATGTACAAAGTTTCATCTCGTTTCAGAGATGGGACCGAATATTTGTAGCTTGGGGGTGAATTGTGAGTAAGGTTTTTGGTATTCTCTGAGCTGGATGGTTTTCTTGCAGATGCTTTGTGACCCAACTAGGAAACATCATCAATGCTGCAAGTGTCCACCATTCCCTTGTAACACTGATGATGTTCCCTAGTTGGGTCATGAAACATCTGCAAGAAAACCCCAGGTTCAAAGAGGGCAAAGCACCCCATTGAGATGCAATGTTCTGCAGAACTTCGGAATGCTTTCTTTTTTTCCCAGTCTAGCATCTTTGGCCAGTTCTAAGGTTGCTCCCCAAACTGTTCACAAATAAATCCTTAAGAACCACACCCTACTTACTCTCGGAAAACATTCAGGGATCCCCTGGAACAACCAAAAAGTCAGGAATTGAAGGGAACAACGGGGAATTGAAGACTTTTCTGTATTATGTGCAACATCATGCATGGATTTGACTTCCCAGTAACAGATCCATCTTGATTTTTTGACCCCCCAATGCTCCCTGGATTCTAGAAAGCTCTGAAATCCAAAGATCCTTTGGGTGAACGTGCCTGTGAGATGGTGGCTGGGCACATGAGGTCAGGAGGCCACCGATCTCCTTGCGCTCTGGAACATTTCTTGGATGTCCATTGCAACAAGGGTCATTTGAGTTCCAGAAGCATCAATGTCCATCCGTTGGAGGCCAAAGATGAGGATGGCCATCGTCTTGAATGACGAAGACTCCACAGATTTTTAAAGAGGGATGGGGAACCATCCTGAGTTGATCTATTCAATGAGGAGCCTTCAACATAGTTGGACGACTTGGCCAACAGAGACTCAAGGACTTCCTTTCGCTGCCAAAACCGGCTGCCACTTGAGGCCACCGCTCTTCCTTCTGACATGCCAGCGCAGACCCAAGGAAGGGAACTGATTCTTCTTCTTCTTCTTCTTCTTCTTCTTCTTCTTCTTCTTCTTCTTCTTCTTCTTCTTCTTCTTCTTCTTCTTCTTCTTCTTCTTCTTCTTCTTCTTCTTCTGCCTCCTCCTCCTCCTCCTCCTCCTCCTCCTCCTCTTCCAGCCAGTAAACTCAAGAAGATAGCCTTCAGGCAACCAACCTGCTCTTTGTTGGCCTTGCTGAGAACTCTCCAAGCTTTAGCAAGCCCGCTTGCTCTCCAAGATGGCCTTCCAGTCATCAGCCCACGAGTGCAACCGGTGGCAAGAAGACGGGAGTTGCAGATGCTTGTTGTGGCAGGCGGTGAAAAGCACGTGTTCCCAGGTGGGAGACCGTTCAGCTCCTGGAACGGAAAGGAAAGACAGCCGGTGAAGAGGTTGGGTTGCGTCTCTCCAAAATGGTGCATATCAGTCTACCTTTTGGGCCCTCCAAGGCAGAGGTGGGTTCCTACCAGTCCGCACCTATTCGGTAGAACCGGTTTGTCAAATCTACCGGACCGGTTAGAAGAGGTTCCACCAGTGGACCCGGAAAGCAGGCCACACCTACAGAAGAGGTTCCAAACATTTTTTGAAACCCACCACTGGTCCTTGGATATGATTATTCTACACTATCATGCTCCTATTTATAAAACTCAGGGCCTCTGTGAAAGGTAAGGATGACTACTGTGTTTGTGGTGCAATCGGAACATTGTGTGTGTTGAAGTTGTTTTAACGCAAACCAAAGATGCCTTTTGAAAAACAAGTTTACATCATATTCTTATGCATGCCAGTGCAGTGTGAGAGGTGATTTAAGGTGGTTCTGACAAGTGTCGTCGGCATCTTCATATCCGGTCACATGGGCGGCAAGCCACTCCCACAAAGGAGGCCACACCCATAGAGTAGGTTCGAACAATTTTTGAAACCCACCACTGCTCCAGGGCAGTGGTAAGATTCAATTTTTTTTTAAAAAAATAGTTTTTTATTCAACAATTTTACCTTTAAATACAAAAAAAGAGACAAACAACAAACAAAACAAGAAAACAAGAAAAAAATAACCATATAAAATAGTTATACAGCCTTCTGTATTGGCATTCATGCTTAGCCTTTGTAGTTCCACCCTTCTACACTGCCTTCCAATCGGTTTTAACTTCGATAATCATGGAATAACAGTTGAACATACACTTGTAATGTTATTCATTGTTCATATTGCCATTATATTTACAACATTGTGGTCAGTACTTTAGGTTTGATAGAATTTACAAGTGGCTAGAAAACAGAAGCCAAAAGTGGAAATGGAAGTCTTCATTTGTGTGTGTTTTCCCCAAACTAGTATTGAATAAAAATTAGCCAAAGTTACTAATTACTATCAAAGTTAAAGTACGGGATTCATTTTTTTTTTACTACTGGTTCTGTGGGCGTGGCTTGGTGGGCGTGTTGTGACTTGGTGGGCGTATTGTGGCTTGGTGGGTGTGGCAGGGGAAGGATATTGCAAAATCTCCATTCCCAACCCCACCAACCTTCTTCCAAGCTCTGTTCTTCTGTGCAGGGTAACAAAAGAAGATCCAGCCGATTAGCTGGGACTAGGGAGGCGGTGAATCGCTGGGGGCGAGGCCAGCCAGAGGTGTTATTTCCCGATTCTCCGATTTCCGCTACCGGTTCTCCAGAAGTGGTCAGAACCGGCTGAATACCACTTCTGCTCCAGGGATTGTCTTCCCCATCACCAATCCTCCCTAACTTACCTACGATATCAGGCCGGTCATCAATCAACATGTGTCCAGAGACGATCGTCTTATCCCGGGTGAGAATCAAGTGCTCCAAAAATTCGTGTCCGAAATGCTTCTCTATCCAAGCGAACTGGAAAGCAGCAGAGGACATAAACGTGAAAACTTTCGGCTGGAGGACGAGAAGGGAGCTTTTTCTGTGGGACGGGGAGAGCGATAAAATGAAAGCTGCCCAGACTCATTTTTTAGGGTGAGATGGATAGCGTTATCCATTTACTGCATTTTTGGGAATATGACACACTTTTTTCCTCCCTAAAAGAGGATGAAAATGTGGGTGCGTCTTATACACTGAATGTAGCTCCGCCCACCCTTTGGCCTCTGCCTCCTAGCAATTTGCCTCCTTGCAGCAAATAGCAAACAGCCTGTTTCAGCTTCAACACAGCCTGATTAGCACAAGCAGCTGATTGTTGGTTGGATCGGCCTGCAGGGACTGCCATTGCCTATTGCCGCCTCCACGGGCCCCAGTTTCAGCCTCCGCATCTCATTTTTGGCCTCTAGGCACCGTTTTCTGCTCATTCCGATCCCCGGAAAATGGGGTGTTCGGAGGCTGAAAATGGTGTACACGGAGGTGGCAATAGGCTATGGCAATCCCTGCAGCCTGAAACAGCTGATCCTCGGGAGGCCGATCCAACCGACAATCAGCTGCTTGTGCTAATCAGGCTGTGCTGAAGCTGAAACAGGCTGTTTGCCGTTTGCTGCAAGGAGGCAAATTGCTGGGAGGCGGAAGCAGATTTCCCCCCCCCCCTTGTTTTTCCTCCCCAAAAGCTAGGCGCGTCTTATACTCTGAAAAATACGGCAAAACGCAAATAAACAAAAATAAATTAACCCTGTTGGCAAAGGGTTCCTGCCAACAAGCCAACTCTGAGAGAAGGAAGGGAGCTGGAAGGTGAGGTTACATCAGAGCAATTCCTTTAAAACCTGCAGTGCTGAGCTTGCCTTAATATAAAATCCTGGTTCTCCTGATTTAATCAGGGAGTAACTCGAGATTTGTTGAGCAGGTTTTACCTTTTCGTATGCGCAATAGCGATACTTCTTGATGGGACTCGTGCATATGAAGACTTCAGTCCTAACATGAAGAGAGAGAGAGAGAGAGAGATTTCTGTTATTTTTCCACAATTAGATTCTCCCACAGAACTTTCTATGTATGGGAGTGGTGTAGCAACTGGTTTGTGATGCAGGGACTTGGTTGACAAAGAATTTTCGGCTTCCCAGGTCTTCTACAGACTGGAATGCTTGGGCCATTTCCCACTCCAAGTACTGGAACTTCTCCGGAAGGGGCAGGATTTTTCACCCCCCCACCCCACCAGACAGTTTTCCATCTCCAGCATCTGCTCTCCCACTCACCAGGAAAAAAAACAAGGATACTTAGTTTTGAAAACTGATGTCAGCTTCTGCTTTGCTATCGCTTCAGCTGCCATGAAACGGGGAGGGAGGGCATGGTATTTGGGAGGGGTTACTCATTGTGCTGGTGGAAGTTTCTGGAGTCTACCGATTGATTGGACTACGCATGCGTGGGTGTTTCCCGCCAGCTCTAACGGCACCGACATTCCATCTTCGTGATGCCTTTTGAAGTTATCTTGCACCTGACATTTGGAAGACTTATGACTGGACTGGGTCTATGATGCCAGGGGGTGGGGAATGGGCTATTCTATATATCAACTGTTTTCGCGCCTAATTAACCAGACTTCGCTATGCATTGCCTTTAACCATTTTTAATTAGTAAAAGTACATTTGATTTCTACACATGGAGTCTCATGGTCATTCTTTCCTAATTAACTAATGGAGAGGAGCTGACAACTGGATTTTATCTTTAAAAAAAAACAAAAAACTGGAGGTTTTCAAAAGTGGACAACCATTTGACCAGGATGGTCTCCTGCCTTGAGTGTGGGCTGGACTAGAAGACCTCCGAGGTCCCTTCTTCCAGCCCTAGGATTCTACGTTGCGGGCTTAATCTAGAGAAGCACAGCGGATGAAACATCTGGAGAACTTTGCTGCTGTCCCCATTTTGATGGCCCTTTGATACTTACCCTTCTAATCCTGCCATCTCCTTCACGGCCTCCACAGCCCCTGGCAGGGGGTCGAGCTCCATGAAAAAGTCCTTGGATTCCCAAATACTGATAGCCTTTTCCTGCAAAGTGGTGGGAGGGGGGGGGGGAGAGGGAGAGAAACACGCGCACAGATGCAAATACACCAGCACACGAAGGCAACTAAACACTGGCCACCTGTCTCGAAATGCATGGAATCCAGGAGATCCATTTTCCCCGCCATCCGTTTTTCACACTTACGACCCCTGAAGCATCCCCCCCCCCCACAGTCCCCTGATTGAAATCCAGACTCTTGGCAGTGGTTTCCCATTTATGACGGCTGCCATGTAGTCCCCCATTTTTGTGACCTTCTGACAGGTCAATGGATAAAAGCAGATCCGCTCTTAAGAACCGTGTTATTGACTTAACCATGGCAGTGATTCGCTTAACGACTGTGGCAAGAAAGGTTGCAAAATGGGGGGGGGGGGGCGGCGGCGAAACTCACTGAACAAATGTTCTCACTTAGCGACATCAATTTTGGGCTGAATTGTGGTCCTAAGGGCAGGGCTACCTGCCTTTGAAATACCTCTGTGTGTTTGTTTATGTGTGTGTTTGTGTGTGTGTGCTTGTGTGTGTGTGTGTTTGTTTATGTGTGTGTGTGTTCGTTTATGTGTGTGTGTGTGTTTGTTTGTGTGTGTTTGTTTATGTGTGTGTGTGTTTGTTTATGTGTGTGTGTGTGTTCATTTATGTGTGTGTGTGTGTGTGCTTGTGTGTGTGTGTGTGTTTGTTTGTGTGTGTGTTTGTTTATGTGTGTGTGTGCGTGCACGTGCTTGTGTGTGTGTGTGTTTATGTGTGTGTGTGTTTGTTTATGTGTGTGTGTGTGCTTGTGTGTGTGTGTTTGTGTGTGTGTTTATGTGTGTGTGTGTTTGTGTGTGTGTGTGCTTGTGTGTGTGTTTGTATGTGCTTGTGTGTTTGTGTGTGTGTTTATGTGTGTGGGTGTGTTTGTGTGTGTGTGTGCTTGTGTGTGTGTTTGTATGTGCTTGTGTGTCTGTGTGTGTGTTTATGTGTGTGTGTGTGTTTATGTGTGTGTGTGTGTTTGTGTGTGTGTTTGTATGTGCTTGTGTGTTTGTGTGTGTGTTTATGTGTGTGTGTGTGTTTATGTGTGTGTGTGTGCTTGTGTGTGTGTTTGTGTGTGCTTGTGTGTTTGTGTGTGTGTTTATGTGTGTGTGTGTGTTTGTGTGTGTGTGTGCTTGTGTGTGTTTGTATGTGCTTGTGTGTTTGTGTGTGTGTTTATGTGTGTGTGTGTGTGTTTATGTGTGTGTGTGTGCTTGTGTGTGTGTTTGTATGTGCTTGTGTGTTTGTGTGTGTGTTTATGTGTGTGTGTGTGTTTATGTGTGTGTGTGCTTGTGTGTGTGTTTGTATGTGCTTGTGTGTTTGTGTGTGTGTTTATGTGTGTGTGTGTGTTTATGTGTGTGTGTGTGCTTGTGTGTGTGTTTGTATGTGCTTGTGTGTTTGTGTGTGTGTTTATGTGTGTGTGTGTTTATGTGTGTGTGTGTGCTTGTGTGTGTGTTTGTATGTGCTTGTGTGTGTTTGTTTATGTGTGTTGTGTGTTTGTGTGTGTGTGTTTGTGTGTGTGTGTGTGTGTGCGCGTGCTTGTGTGTGAGAACGGGACTCACGCTCAGTTCGGGCCGGAGCTTCCCGTATTGCTCCGAGACCCAGAAGCCGCGCCGCTCGTCCAGCGTGATGTAGGGCAGGTCCGGGTAGCGGGCGCGGTACTTCTTCAGGAACCCCCCCTCGAAGTCGGCCAGCACCCCGTCCATGTCCACCAGCACCCGCAGCGGCCGGGACGGAGGGGCAGCCGCCGAATGCGCCCCGACGGTGCCCGCGGCCAGGACCCGCTGCGGGAGCCGGAGGAGGCTGCGGGAGCCCCGGCGGATCATGGCCGGGTAGGGGCGTCTCTGGGCGGGGAGAAGAGACCCCCACCCCCCGTTCAAGGCAGGACCGGCCCCTCCGGCCGCCTTCGCCCCCGCCCAGCCATCGCCCGCCCTTGCCGCAAGATCCGAAGGTTGCGGAGGGAAAGCGCCCGGCGGCCACTGCGGGACTCGGGGCTCCTGGGTGGGCTGGTGGGGGAAGGAAGGAGGTATGGAGGGAAGAAGGAAGGAAGGATTAGAAAGAAGGAAGGAAGGAGCTATGGAGAGTGGGAGGAAGGATTGGAAGGAAGGAAAGAGGGGAAGAAGGAAGGAGATATGGAGAGTGGAAGGCTGGAAGGAAGGATTAGAAAGAAAGAAAGAAGGAAGGAAGGCGGGAGGGAGGGATTAGAAAGAAGGAAGGAAGGAGCTATGGAGAGTGGGAGGAAGGATTGGAAGGAAGGAAAGAGGGGAAGAAGGAAGGAGATATGGAGAGTGGAAGGCTGGAAGGAAGGATTAGAAAGAAAGAAAGAAGGAAGGAAGGCGGGAGGGAGGGATTAGAAAGAAGGAAGGAAGGAGCTATGGAGAGTGGGAGGAAGGATTGGAAGGAAGGAAAGAGGGGAAGAAGGAAGTAGGTATGGAGAGTGGGAGGCTGGAAGGAAGGATTAGAAAGAAAGAAAGAAGGAAGGAAGGCGGGAGGGAGGGATTAGAAAGAAGGAAGGAAGGAGCTATGGAGAGTGGGAGGAAGGGGGGGAGGAAGGAAGGAAGGAAAGAAGGAAGGAAGGTATGGAGGGAAGAAGGAAGAAGCTATGGAGAGTAGAAGGCTGGAAGGAAGGATTAGCAAGAAAGAAAGAAAGAAAGAAAGAAGGAAGGTGGGTGGGAGGGATCAGAAAGGAGGAAGGAAGGAGGTATGGAGTGGGGAGGAAAGAAAGGAAAGAGGGAGGAAGGAGGGAAGGATTAGAAAGAAAGAAGGAGGTATGGAGGGGGGAGGAAAGGAAAAGAAGGAAAGAAGAAGGGAGGGTAGGAGGAATAAGGGAGGGAGGGATCAGAAAGGAGGAAGGAAGGAGGTATGGAGTGGGGAGGAAAGAAAGGAAAGAGGGAGGAAGGAGGGAAGGATTAGAAAGAAGGAAAGGAGGAGGTATGGAGGGGGGAGGAAAGGAAAAGAAGGAAAGAAGGGAGGATAGGAGGAATAAGGGAGGGAGGGATTAGAAAGGAGGAAGGGTTGGGGAGAGACAGAGCGAGGGGGCCGAGGAAAAGAAAAGAAGGAGAAAGAAAGGGAAGGGAAAGAGAGAAAAGCAAACGCGAGATGGCTTGCCCAAAGCCTCCCAGCGAGCCGAGGGGCGCAGGGGGAGCCGCTCCAGTTCAGCCGAGCGCCAGGCCGGCTTCTTCCCTCCAGCAACCGGCCCGGCGGGGTTCCGCTTCTCCGTGCCGTCGCCTGCGAAAGGGCGGCGGGGAGGGTGGGGGGGAAGGCTGGGCAGCGAGCCGCGGCTTCTCCTTTCCGTGCCAACCCGGGAGCCTCGCGCGCCCCGCTGCGTCCTCGCGCGCCCTCGCCCCGGGCCTCTCTGCGCTCCTTTCCCCGGCCGCGGAGCTGGCCAGGCAGAACCGCTGCAGCGGGGCTTTAGGGGGGGAGAGGAAGGCGAAGCAGGCCTGGCGTGGGCTGGAAGGGTCAGGGGTCCTGCGGGGGTCTTCCAGGAAATAAAGCCAGGAAGGGGGTCTGGTTCTCCCTTTGCCCACTAAGCCACCTTTATGGAAAGGCAGCAGCGTTCCTGGAAATGCCCACCTTTTATACAAAAGCATCTCTTCTCACATTTGTCCAGATTTTATTGCAAGGCATCGGCTTTTCCTGCATTGCAACCCCCCTTCCTAAGCACCCTCTAGGTTTCACTGAAGCTTCACTTAATGACCAGTTGGTGGCCTCCCCATTGCGGACACTCAAGGAGGGCCATTTATAGAACCGACGGGATAGACCATCCAGAAGGTCTCAGCGTCTTGCAACCAGCAAACCTCTGGATTTCAAGCCTGAAAACCGACTGCCCTGAAGACCCCAGAAGCATTTCTGATTGAATTCAAATTCTGCTCTCTGGTCAAGGGGGTGGCCAGGGCCAACGGAAGTCCAGGGATTTGAGCCTCCGGGCACAAATTAGGACATTTGGTGGGGCCCCGACTGTCTTTTCTTGACTTGTTGATGGTTTTCCTGGAGGATCCATCTGGCTGAGGTCACCCACCTAGGCAGGTTCCAGATCCCTGCATCGTGCCGTGCCGGGGTGAAGGAGCATTTATTCCATAGCAGGAATCAAAGAGGGTTGTGCCCCCCTTGTCTATTTTTAAGTGGCAGAAGCTTGGGCGGAGAAGACCTACGTGATAAACCGTCACATTAAATCCTTCTACGTATAAAGGACACACGATAAAGCAAAACCAGAATAACAAGACTATTATTCTGGAGGGGACCTTGGAGGTCTTCTAGTCCAACCAACATTCCAGACCAAGTGTGGTCCAATCTCACAAATGCCTAGATGACAAAATTCTTCCCCCCCCCCTTGCTCCTGGATTGGTGGAAGAGCCAAAAGCCCATTTTTAAGGTAGCAAGATTAAGAATCTAATCTAACATTTTGGATTATCTTGGTTTTGCATTGCATTTGCAAAGGAGGTTTTTTAATATATCTATCTATATATGTATGGATGAAATAAAGACAAGGCAAAACACACATTTATTTAATAATGATATGCACATCGTGTTATTATTATATGTAGATATCTGTATGTTTAATAGTGTAGATAATAATAAACAGACATTTCACAATTTTCTGTCTGCATGAAGCTCCTCCTCCCCCTTTTGCAGCAAAAAGGGCGGGGCGACGGGGACTGTTGTCGAACCACTGCGCGTGCGCGAAAACCGCCCAGGGCAGGAAGCGGCCGTCTAGGCTCGCCCACTTCCGGGTGGCAGGCGATCCCCATGGCAACACCCCCAGCCGGGCTCTCGCGCCGCGAGCCGGAAGTGACGTTCCAAAAGCGCGGCCCCCGATTGGCCCTGCGCGGCGTCGACGTCGCTCCCGCTGCGTCTGGGAAAGGAGCAGGAGGCTGAGGCGGCTCCTCCGCGGCTGCTGACCCGGCCGGGCCTTTCCCTCCCCCTTCCCCGCGCCGCCATGGCGTCCGCCCTGGAGCAGTTCGTCAACAGCGTCCGGCAGCTCTCGGCCCAAGGTGAGGCGCAAGGCAGGGGCGCGCACGTGGAGGCCGATGCCGCCCTCCGGTCCCGCTGCGGCCCCGGGCGGCCTCCGAGAAAGGGGGGGCCGGGAGGGAGCCCGCCTCCCGAAGATGCCCGTTGGCTGCCGCGTCTGTCTGTCTGCCTGCGGGCGGGGCGGGGCTTCGGGGGTGCCGCCTCTTGGCTTGCAAACCCCTCGCGGGCGGGGGAGGAAGAGAAGGGGGGGAGCAGAGCAGCCCTTCCCCAACCTGGCGCTCCTGGGCTGGTTGGGAATTGGGGAGGAGGAGGAGGAGGGAAGGGGGGGAGAATCAGGACCGGGGAAGGGGGTTGCTCTGCCTGTTCACACCTGGGCTTTCCCCTTCCCAGGCCTCTGGGATCGCCTGGTGGTCTCCTGTCCAAAGCCCAATTCCACTCTCTGATCTCTTGGAAGGTCAATGGGGGGAGGTTGTCATTTGCATCCTGTGGGGCAGCCTCCGCCCTCCCCATCTACCCAGGACTGGCATCTAGCAATAGCAGTTGGACTTATATACCGCTTCATAGGGCTTTCAGCCCTCTCTAAGCGGTTTACAGAGTCAGCATATTTGCCCCCACAGTCTGGGTCCTCATTTTACCCACCTCGGAAGGATGGAAGGCTGAGTCAACCTTGAGCCGGTGAGATTAGAACCGCCGAACTGCAGATAACAGTCAGCTGAAGTGGCCTGCAGTGCTGCACTCTAACCACTGCGCCACCAGGCTAAACCACCACCACCACCCGCCTCCCAAAGGATCAATCTTTGCTTTGCCCCCTTCTGTATTCTGCCCATCTACCCAGATTGACTTTTTCTTGGGTTTTTATTTAAATAAACGTATTTAAATAAATAAATTTCCTGACAGTGAGAACAATTAATCAATGGAACAACGTCCCTCCAGAGGTTGTGAATGCTCCAACACTGGAAGTTTTTTCAGAAGATGTTGGATAACTATTTTGTCTGAAGTGGTGTAGGGCAGGGGGTTGGACTAGAAGACCTCCAAGACCAACTCTGTTATTCTGTTCTATTCTAAAGAGCCTAGCGGTGGCTGGCATGCAAGAACATTTTAAAGCATGAAATCCATGGAAGCCAGCTTTTAGTCGATAAAGAAAAATAAATCCTTAAAGAAAAAGAATTCCATGTTCTTTAGAATAACAAGGTAGCTTTATGATCCCTGGTTTTCTATTGTTGAGAGGCGTTTCAGCGTCTCCGTGGAGGTGCAGTTTCATAAGCTTCTGGTTTTGGCTCCCTTGCATCAAAGTCTTTGTCTATAAAAGCAATGGCTCATGGGCTAAGACGCTGAGCTTATTGATCAGAATGGTCGGCAGTTCAGTGGTTCGAATCCCTAGCGCTGCGTAACAGAGTGAACTCCCATTAGTTGCCCCAGCTTCTGTCAACCTAGCAGTTCGAAAACACATAAAAATGCAAGTAGAAAAATAGGAACCACCTTTGGTGGGAAGGGAACAGCCTTCCGTGCGCCTTTGGTGTTGAGTCATGCCTGCCACATGACCATGGAGAATGTCTTCGGACAGCGCGCGAGGGGAACCTTTATCTTATAAAAGCTATATTTCTCAGCTTGGAAGTTGGTTTAAGGGTCTAACTTTGCTCTGGAAAATCATGGAAGAATCAACTCCCTTTTGTTGTTTCAGTTTTTGTCTCCTTTTAAATGTAATTCTATCCTTCTAAAGATCCCTGATTTGGGGGCTTTCTAATTTCATGTTATTTGTAGGAACACCAAGGATTATTTTAATTATTTTCCAAATGGTTATCTTCAGTTTTATGACTGTTTATGAAAATTGTCTATATATTTACATAAGTGTGGATGCATTGTTTTGGGGTATTTAAATTTTAGGAGACTTACATGGAAGACTCTATCCTAGGCTGAACTGTTTTCATTGAGGGATTGAAAGGGTAGGGATTCAGCTGGGGTGCTGTCCATGGTATTAAATGGTTGGGGACAGAAGCCTCTATAATCTATTCCTATCCCAGCATTATTGTGATGTGAAAATTAACAGCTGATAAGGGAGGCTAGAAAACAATTTTATTAATTTAAGCTTCTCTTTTTGGTCCATAAAAATAGATCGGTCAACTGAGCCTTCTTGAAACAGCGTAGAATATAAAATATTAATAGAGCACCTTTTCTACAATTTCTTGTTTTGTGCTAAAGAGCTGATTTTGTGACACTGTCCTCTAGTTTCCTGAGCAATTATAAATTGAGACATGGTCTCGCTGCTGTATATTTTTAATTACAGTATTGGCTTATATTTTTACAGCTTTACTTTTCTGACATAGATGGCTGTTCTGGTGGTATTTATTTCTTTGTGGAGGTGACCATTTATAGGGCAGAGAGTGATAGATCTTCTTTTTCTTACCTCACTTTTCAACCTTTTCGCCTCTCTCAGGGCAAATGACTCAGCTTTGCGAGCTGATCAACAAAAGTGGAGAACTGCTAGCGAAAAACCTCTCTCACCTGGATACCGTGCTCGGGGCCCTCGATGTCCAGGAACACTCACTGGGCGTGTTGGCTGTTTTGTAAGTGACCCCCCCCCCCTTATTGGAAGCTTTTCCTTCGGACTTGACTAGAGAGACAAAGTTGATTTTCACGAGGCTTCCTATCTGTGAACCTTCTGCTTCACCTAATTCCATTTTTTTACAAAAAAAATCCATCCACTGTCATGAAAAGTAAGCTTGACAGATCCTTCCTCCGCTTACCACCACAATTGGGATCAGAAATCCGTTTGTAAGTCAGTGTGGTCATACGTCAAGGCAGCCATGTGACTGGATCCAAGATTGACATTTTCATGGTCGTTCAGCAAATCCTCACAGTCCTTACGCAAGTGGTACATTCTTCCAATTGGGTAGGGTATTTTTGTTTTGCTGGAAACTAGCAAAAATACACCTGACACTGGCAAAAAAAAAAAAAAATCATTGCAGTCACAATTTAAAACTGGTCATAAACTGGTTGCCAAACACCAGAAATGTGGTTGTGTGAGCACAGGGGGCAGGTTGTGCATTTAATGACAGCTGGAAGGACCCAAAAGCACCTGTTCTGCAGCCATAACTCAAAGACTGCACATATTTCTCTCTACCCTATTTATTAACTAGAAGTAGATGCCCATCCGACTCATAACAGTGGCGGCACACAGCATGTACACAACAAAAACCCACAACCCGGCCATCTGACACACTTACCCCGCCCTTCGGGTGGGTTGCAGGGGTCCCAGAAAGAGATGGTTTGCATTGTGTGCTTTGTCTTCCTTTGTAGGTTTGTGAAGTTTTCTATGCCCAGCGTCCCTGATTTCGAAACGTTATTCTCGCAGGTCCAGCTTTTCATCAGCACTTGCAATGGGGAGCACATTCGATACGCCACCGACACTTGTAAGTGGCTCCTGCCATCCTGCGGCCTCCTTCGCCCAAAATATGCATTGGTTTTGCTAAGGAGTTGCAAATGAGCATTGTGTAAAAAATACAATAAAAAAAAAATACAGAGCCTTCCTAACACCATTTAATTCAAATAGGTTTATATCCACAGTAGCTGTATCTTTAGTGTCTGTATGCATGAACACGCAATAACACAAACATAATTAGGAACAAACTACAGCAAAAATGGTAGGGAGAAATAACAAGGCCAATAAAAAGAAAGCATTTTCCTATAATACCCAAACTACTTTGGGTATTACTACAAAGCTTTTTTTTTTTTTTTTAAAGGGGGAATTGAAGCTAAGCCACACAGGATCATACTGTGTGACCTATCCTTTTAATCAATAAAAGATCAGCTTGGAGAGATCTTTTCTCTCGGTGAGAGATGGGTTTTGATAGACAAAAAAAACCCCACATTTTTTGTTACATCCTAAACGTATATCTACAGCTCTACTTATTGTCTATTTTCATAGATAGGCAAGCTCCAAATGTAATTTTATTTATTTATTTATTTATTTATTTATTTATTTATTTATTTATTTAATCAATTTATAGCCGCCCAATCCTGGAGGACTCCGGGCGGCTTACAACGAAAGAAAAGAAATAATAAGTGAAAATAAAAACAGGTTAAAATCAACACGCATACATTCGTTACGATTGGGGCTGGACCTCAACAATGAGGTCAACAGCCCCAGGCCTGTCGGAATAGCCAGGTTTTAACAGCTTTTCTGAAGGCCATGAGAGTGGGTAAGGTAATAAACCTTAACAACTTTAAACTTGAACCTCCTCCCAGGAGCATCACTGACTTAAAGGTCTAACTGAAAAGGAACTACCTGTGGACCAATTGTGGCCACTGGTGTGTGATTTTTTTCCATGTTGTTCAATTCTCAGTTCCTTCTTTTTTCCCCCCTTCTTTCTAGTCGCTGGCCTGTGCCATCAGTTAACAAATGCCCTTGTGGAACGGAAGCAGGTAAGGAAGTTGAGTAATGCGGTCCTTTGATTCTCAGGCTGCTGATCTTGAGGAAAGCTAGATTTTAAATGCTGTGTGTTAATGCTGAACAATACTCACCGGAGTAGAACAGTGGCGTGTAAATAAAGATAGTAATCACAGTAAATAAACACTTGCCAAGTTGGTGAGATATTTTTACATCTGTTTGGTGGGGGTAGGTGGGGGTGTACAGCTTTCTGGAGCTGCTCCACATATGTAGAAATCCCCTTTTTTGCGTGTATGTAGAAATTGACTCTTTTGCTTGCTTGCCAACAGCCCCTGCGCGGAATCAGCATTCTCAGGCAAGCTATAGACAAAATGCAGATGAATACCAACCAACTGACCTCAATACATGCTGATCTCTGCCAGGTGAGGATCCCTGAGTCAGGTGGGAAGTGAAGTCCTCCTACTAGCAGAGTGGGCCGCCCTGATAACACGATGCAGTATTATACTAGGGCTAACGGGAGCTTTGCTGCCCGTCGTGGTAATCCTTGCCCTTTCGTTGCCTGCAATCTTGTTTAAATTTGGCTGTTCCCAAGCTGAATTTCCCCAGTGCGATCAGGCTGGCTTCGAATTCCCCTACGTAGCTTCCCTCTCTCTGAGGGTTTGGGTTTCACACGTGTCATCACACAAAGGCCTGAACTAGTTTGCGTGGATCGTATGCACGATGACGGCGTGAAGCTGCCGACAGCAGGGACATACCCCCACGGGATAAAGAGAGTCCAGACGCCACCCACCCAGCCTGCGATTCCTGTAAAAAGGAAATGGAGTTTTGATCCTACTACTTCCTAGAAAGTGCATGCTTTATCCTCCTACATGACAGTCTGTTATCTCTCTGTGGTTCTGATCGACCCACCAGTCCAGAGACGCAGCTACCCTGATATCATTTCACTGGCCTGATATTTGAGCTGCTTCCCCCCCCCACCCGTTTCCCGTATTTTGCCTTGATTGATGATTCACGTTCTTGTTCTGAAGCAAATCAGACTAGCGGCTGTTGTTTGTTAACTCTGGTCTGTTTCATTTTAGCTCTGTTTATTAGCCAAATGCTTTAAACCTGCCCTCCCGTATCTAGATGTGGACATGATGGATATTTGTAAAGAAAACGGGGCCTACGATGCCAAGCACTTTCTGTGTTACTACTACTATGGTGGAATGATATACACTGGGCTCAAGAATTTTGAAAGAGCACTCTATTTTTACGAGCAGGTAACTGTTTTGCCTCCCCTTTGGTGTCGCAAAATTTATTGAGGGCATGATAGCCTGGTTTAAAACCAGCATATTCCTGCTTGGTTAGAGTATATTACTGGAAGTTGTGAGTCCTTGCAGCAGAGATAAAATCAAATTAGATTTTTATCCCAGTTTTTACAGAATATCCGGTCAACTCATGGCAGCAAACGTATCTAATACTCCTTCTGTTTCCCCCATAACAACCCTAGGAGGGGGGTTGTCTTGAGAGACAAGGACTGCGCTAAAGTCACCCAGCCAGCTTTCATGCCTAAGGTGGGACTAGAACTCACTGTCTCCTGGGTTTTTGGACCAGTATCTGAACCACTGCACCAAACTGGTTCTTTTTTGCATTTTTGCATCTGTTAAAGGCTGCGCTGAAAAGCAAACGTTAATCTTTTTAAAATGTCATTGGGCTCTTTTGATTTTTCTTTCTGCAAGAGACTAAATTGCTGCCTGTCTAGAAACAGACTCCCTTTGTCCACCAGGTGTAACGTAAGACCACAGCCTTTCCTTTGTCCTTGGAAAGCGGTTTTGAAATAAGACTTAGTTGAAATTCCATAATGTTAGGACAAAGTTGCATCACCCCCCCGCCTCCCCAGGGCATAACTTGGATCCCCAGGACTAACCTTCCGTTTTTATTTTTCAGGCTATAACCACCCCCGCCATGGCTGTCAGCCACATTATGTTGGAGTCATACAAAAAGTACATCCTCGTCTCCTTGATACTCCTTGGG
Source organism: Thamnophis elegans (assembly GCF_009769535.1). Taxonomy (NCBI): domain Eukaryota; kingdom Metazoa; phylum Chordata; class Lepidosauria; order Squamata; family Natricidae; genus Thamnophis; species Thamnophis elegans. The sequence continues at coordinate 1,676,171 of NC_045554.1, forward strand.
AAAGTGCAGCAGCTGCCGAAATACACTTCCCAAATAATAGGCAGATTTGTTAAGGTGAGACCCCAGAGATCCTCTTTGCTCAAAAACTAAGAGCCGAGGTGGCGCAGTGGTTAGGGTGCAGTACTGCAGGCCACTTCAGCTGACTGTTATCTGCAGTTCAGCGGTTCAAATCTCACCGGCTCAGGGTTGACTCAGCCTTCCATCCTTCCGAGGTGGGTAAAATGAGGACCCGGATTGTTGTTGGGGGCGATATGCTGACTCTGTAAACCGCTTAGAGAGGGCTGAAAGCCCTATGAAGCGGTATATAAGTCTAACTGCTATTGCTAACTTGGCAGGATGAGGGGGGGGGGGAGGATATTTTCTTATCCTAGCTTTAGTAAAGTGAGCCGAACTAGATTGAAGGAATAATAGAAATGTTTTGATGGTTTCAGGGCAGCAGCCTGGGGGAAAAAAAGTACTTTGCAAATGTTTTGGGGAAGCAGAATAACAGAATTGTAAGGGACTTTGGAGGTCTTCTAGCCCAACCCCCTACTCAAGTTAGGAAACCTAACAACCAGAATAGGGATTAGGTGGGCCAGTCTTTTCTGTACCATTGGAGGTTGAATTGCCCACCCTTCTCTTCCCACAATCTGTCCTGTTTTCGCATTGCAGCCGCTTAGCAACGCGTACCACGAATTAGCGCAAGTGTATGCCACCAATAAGCCTTCTGAGCTGCGAAGTCTGGTGAACAAGCACAGCGAGACCTTCACCCGGGATAACAACATGGGCCTGGTGAAACAGTGCTTATCATCTCTCTACAAAAAGAACATCCAGAGGCTAACTAAGGTGAGGCACATCCCCCCCCCCCCCATCCCATGGCCTAGAGGGGCTCCGTCCGGCTGAGAAAAAGGACGGGTGACTTTTCATTTGCCATCCGTTGCCTTGCAAAAGACAAGCCTTCCCTTCCTTTTAACACTCGGCAGTCCCTTGCAAATTCCACTTTGGCAGGTGAGATTGTAGCGAAAGGGATAGCGGAAGAGATAACCTCTGGGTTCCGTCTACCAGCCAATGCCATCTGGCTACTACCCGGGGGAGGGCCTTCTCTGTAGCAGCTCCGGCCCTTTGGAACGAACTCCCCGCGGAGATTCGGACCCTCACCTCTCTCCAGGCCTTCCGGAAAGCCGTTAAAACCTGGCTGTGCCGGCAGGCCTGAGGTTGATGAGTTCCCCTCCCCTCTCGACTTGTATGGCTGTATGACTTGTGTATTTTAATTATATGTATTGTGTTTGTATCCCCTTTCCCCTTTTGAGTTGTTCGCTGCCCTGAGTCCCTCCCGGAGAAGGGCGGCATACAAATAAATTAAATCTGAATCTGAATCTGAAACTTGTTCACTATCTCCATTTGGCTGTGCTTTTTTCTTTTCAGACCTTTTTAACACTGTCGCTACAAGACATGGCTAGCCGAGTGCAATTATCGGGGCCCCAGGAGGCAGAGAAATATGTCCTTCATATGGTAAGGCGTTTTGACTCGGCTGGGAATGATAAAACGAATAGCACAGAAGTAACCAAGCCAGGGAAGGTTCGTTCCAAGCAAAATCCTGCTTCATTCGTGTCCCTTTTTTTTTTTAACGCAGATAGAAGACGGGGAAATTTTTGCAAGTATCAACCAGAAAGACGGCATGGTTTGTTTTCACGACAATCCCGAGAAATATAACAACCCGGCGATGCTCCATAACATTGACCAAGAGGTAAGTGAGGTTGGCTGATTCCGCCGTAACTTAGAACGGCCATTAAATAAATGCTTGCGAGTCAGGGACTACCAGCCTACAGTATTGGAGAATGCCGCTGTAGCACAGCTTCCACGATTCAAATATTTTCATTAGCTTATCAAAATGTAAAATGCGAGGAAAAATGAAGATAGTGGGAAAATAAAGGAGGAAAAGTCGAAGAGAGGAAAGAGAAAAAAGAAATGCATTGACTTCCGAACTCCTTTTGGCGCAGTAGAATAAGGGCATAACATAAAACCTTCAGTTTTTACTTTTGATAATATAGACCAGCCATTGCTATAACAGCAAACCTATAAAAATCAGAAAAAGCATCAAAAGTTTCACTCCCCCCCCCACCTCAAACATAAAAGTCCAGAAGCCGTTTCCTTCAAAGTAAAAACAGAAATTGTGTCCTTTTCTTTAATCAAAGCAATCAATTTCGCCCATAGTGGGCTGTAAAACAGCTTCCAAAGAAATCCCTTCTGTCTTCCTTTAGATGTTGAAATGTATAGAACTCGATGAGAGGCTGAAAGCGATGGATCAGGAGATCACCGTCAACCCTCAGTTTGTGCAGAAGGTAAGCATCAGATCCATTCTGGAATCCAAGACTATTTCGCCATACTCAATTTTTTTTAAAAGAAATCCTCATTGAAAACACCGTGTCTCTGTAACTGTAAGCATAAATGAATCCATTTCGTTGGATTAGAACATCTTGGCCTGTCTGCTGCATTCTCCTCTCTGCTCAGTGTCCACCAAGATCACGAGAGATTCTGTTTTCTGCTCCTCCAGATTCAAAAACAGATTCCTGTTTTTCTTTTGCAGAGTATGGGCTCCCAAGAAGACGAATCAGGAAGCAAACCATCCAGTTATTCTTGAAAATCACATTTTTGCTTGCTACTCTCTTGTAAAACATACATATACATTAAAAAAAAAACGCTAAAGAGAGACGGCTTTAGGATTTGAGTGTTAAGAGAAAAAAAAAACCCAAGAAGAAAGCAGAGAACTGTCTGTTGCATCTGAACTTAAAATGTCTTCTCAGTACTGTATGATTTTTTTTTGGGGGGGGGGGGAATGCTCTTCAAAGAAAGGGAAAAAAAAAGTCTCATTCTGTTGTGGATTTATCTTGAGATTTAACGTTGTTAATGCATTAAATAATTCACTTTTTTGTTTTATGAATGTTACTGCTTTGGCAATGGCTTCCTTTTCAAAAAATTCCCATGCAGAGTAAAGTCTTATCAGGCGAGTTAAATTTCTGGTCATATGAAAACATTGTGTGGAAAGCAGTTTTCTTGCCGCAAAATCGGAGTGTTTTTAGTGAGCTTAAATTAAGGGAAAGTATTTATTGTTCTCTTTTCTCCCCACATTAATTTGGATGTAAAAGATGTGTTGCTTTGATTTGGCAGGGAGATAGGGGCAATTTTCTTGGCAATTTTATGGTCCCTCAAACTGCTTTAATACCTCCTGGCTACACCTGTGAAGTTGGGAGTTTCTTAACGGTTCCACCACAAAACCGCGCTCGACTAAACCGTGTCCGACTAAACCGCGTAGCTGATGTCATCAACAGGGCGACAACAGCGCGGAGACAGAAGCACGCTGTAAGCCCTAAACCTAAAATTAACACCTAAACCTAACCCCCCCTTAACCTAACACTAAACCTAATCCTAACCCTTAACCTAACCCTAAAGCTAACCCTAAACCTAACTCTTACCTTAAGTTGAATCGGCTTTCTTTCAAAGCGCTATTTAAAGCGCCCTTCTTTCTCCGCGCTGGCTGTTGTCGCCCTGTTGATGACGTCAGCGACGCGGTTTAATCGGGCGCGGCTTAGTCGAGCGCGGTTTTGACCGGTCACGTTTCTTAACATCATCTCTGTGTCTCTTCTTCCTCTGGTTATCTTCAACATGTTTGCTTGAAGACATGCCTGGATTCTGGCAAAGGGACACCTATAATAATCCTGAACCTCATCCAGAGGTGGGTTGCTACCGGTTCGGGTGGTATTTTGGCCTTGGTTGCAGAACCGGCAGCGACCCAGGCTGGCCATGCCCCCCCCGGAACCGATTCTCCGGTGGCTGCTGCTGTTACAGTCAACTGCGCATGCGAACCGGAAGCAACTCACCCCTGATCTCATCCCAGGTTCCTAGAGTGGGGAATCTCTAACTTTGGCAACTTTACAACTTGTGGACTTCAACTCCCCGAATTCCTCAGCCAGCATGTGGACTGGAGGAGAATTCTGGCAGTTGAAATCCACGAGTTATGAAATTGCCAAGGTTGAACACCAGGGGTGGGTTGCTGCTGGTTAGCTTTGCTCCACGCGTGTGCGCAGTTGACTGCAAATTGTTCTGCGCATGCGTGCAGAACATGGAAAAAAATTACTAAAAAAAAAATGCCGGCAGCGAGGTTTGGGAGCGTGGCCAGCCTGGATCGCTGCCAGTTCTGCGACCAAGGTCGAAATATCACTACCGGTTCGCCCCCAGATGACATCTAGAGTGGGAAGACGCCTCGACCCTTTTTCCCCATTCTGTGCTTCCTGCATGGGTCAGATAGAGAAGTTCAGCAACAGTGGGGAAGATTCCCGTGTCCCCCCCATGGTTGGCTGGGGAATTCTGGGAGTCGGAGTCCACCCATCTTCATAACGAGAGTTGCTGAGAGTGAGAATCCCTGGACCGTCTCCTCCAAGAACCAAAGGCCATCATCATCCTCTCGCACCTAAAAAACGAAGGCAAGAAACGGTTGTGTGTCCAGATCTGCCCCATAGAACCCCCATCCCACCCCTCTGGAGGGATTGCATGCTCTTCGGGGCGGAGACCTCAAATGTGCTTCTCTTTGCATGCAAGATTTTGCAACCCTGGTTGATGATGCGGTGGAAGAACGGGGTGGGGTGGTGTCATCCAAAGAATGCACTTTTTTTTTTTCTGTAAAAGGCGCCGCTTTGGCCCGAATTCCCTCCCGCAGGAAAAGCGATACACAAATCTAAATAAAACCCTCTGGACAACTTCTGCGTTGTTTCTATCATATGACTCTCATAGGACTTGCCGGGCCGTACCATTTTCCCCAGGGGGAGGCGTCTATAAAATCCAAATATGCGGACAAGAGACTCTGGTTACCTTTCCTCTTCCGAATTAGCAATCTATTCGGTTTTGGTATTTATTTTGAGGCCTGAAATCTGGAACTGCAGATAAATTGCTGGTGAAATCTCCGCCCCCCCCCCATTTCTCTCAGTTATACTAGTCCTTCTCGGGAAGCCTCAATGGTGGTGGGTTGAACCAATTGCAGCCGAAGGGGGATCCCGTGAAGTACTTGGCAAAGAAACCCTGAACGCTAACTCCAAGAGGATTCAGGGGTGACTTGCGTACAGTTTAGATGCGCTTCTCATCCCTTGCCTGACGTTGGATTCCACGCGGGGTGTCCAAGGAGGCGAAAGCTCGCTGGGTCCCCCCCTCCAAGGAGCCGTTTCATGGTTACTCCCGCTCAGCCCGAGTCAGGCGCTTTGGGCGGCGACAGAAACCCGGAAAGAGGCGCATGCGCACTCCCACCAGAACGGAAACCCCTCGAGTTCTTTAGTACTGTAAAAGCGGACCTCAATCAGGACTAGCCCCTTAGTCTGGCTCCCAAGGAGGAAATAAAGGTAGGATCGTATGTGCATACGGCAGGTGTATTAATGCCCCTCCCCAGCTTGAACGATCTCCAAAGATGCTGGTGGTACCTTGCTCAATAGTAGTAACTGTGAGAGGGATCTTGGAATCCTAGTGGAGAACCATTTAAATAGGAGCCAGCCGTGTGCAGCAGCTGCCAAAAAAGCCAACACAGTTCTAGGCTGCATCAACAGAGGGAGAGAATCAAGATCACGGGAAGGGTTAATACCACTTTATAAGGCCTTGATGAGGCCACACTTGGAGTAGGGCATCCAGTTTTGGTCTCCACGATGTAGAAAAGATGTGGAGACTCTGGAAAGAGTGCAGAGAAGAGCAACAAAGAGGATTAGGGGACTGGAGGCTAAAACAGAGGAAGAACGGTTGCAGGAACTGGGAATGTCTAGTTTAATAGAAAGAAGGACTAGGGGAGACATGATAGCAGTCTTCCAATATCTCAGGGGCTGCCCCAAAGAAGAGGGAGTCAAGCTATTCTCCAAAGCACCTGAGGGCAGGACAAGAAGCAATGGATGGAAACTAATCAAGGAGAGAAGCAACTTAGAACTAAGGGGAAATTTCCTGACAATTAGAACAATTAATCAGTGGAACAGAAGTTGCCTCCAGAAGTTGTGAATGCCCCAACACTGGAAGTCTTTAAGAAGATGTTGGACGGCCATTTGTCTGAAATGGTATAGGGTTTCCTGCCAAGGCAGGGGGTTGGACTAGAAGACCTCCAAGGTCCCTTCCAACTCTGCTGTTGTATTGTATTGTATCTTGCAGGGCTGTTAGTGCTGGGGTGCATTGGTTCCCTTGTAGCAGCTTGATTTTAGTATCCTGTTATATTGGCTTCTGGTATATAAACATCTATATCATCTATCTATCTACCTTTCTATCTATCATTTATCTATATCTATCTATCTTTCTATCTATCTATCTATCATCTATCTATCATCTATCTATCTATCCTATCATATATCTATATCTATATCTATCTATCTATCTATCTATCTATCTATCTATCTATCTATCTATCTATCTATCTATCTATCTATCTATCTTACATCTATCCTATCATATATCTATATCTATATCTATATCTATCTATCTATCTATCTATCTATCTATCTATCTATCTATCTATCTATCTATCTTACATCTATCCTATCATATATCTATATCTATCTATCTATCTATCTATCTATCTATCTATCTATCTATCTTACATCTATCCTATCATATATCTATATCTATCTATCTATCTATCTATCTATCCATCCATCCATCCATCTATCTATCCTATCATATATCTATATCTATCTATCATCTATCTATCTATCTATCTATCTATCTATCTATCTATCTATCTATCTATCTATCTATCTTACATCTATCCTATCATATATCTATATCTATCTATCTATCTATCTATCCATCCATCCATCCATCTATCTATCCTATCATATATCTATATCTATATCTATATCTATCTATCTATCTATCTATCTATCTATCTATCTATCTATCTATCTATCTATCTATCTATCTATCTATCTATCTTACATCTATCCTATCATATATATCTATCTATCCATCCATCCATCCATCCATCCATCCATCTATCCTATCATATATCTATATCTATCTATCTATCTATCTATCTATCTATCTATCTATCTATCTATCTATCTATATCTATCTATCTATCTATATCTATCCTATCATATATCTATATCTATATCTATCTATCCATCCATCCATCCATCCATCCATCCATCCATCCATCCATCCATCCTAGCATCTATCTATATCTATATCTATTTTCTATTCATCCATCCTCTATCATCTATATCTAATTTATTATCTATACTATATATCTGTCTAATCTGTCGGTGTCTCTCTCCCTTCCCCCCTCCCTTCACATGAATGCTCGGCTTTTTGCAGCTGGCTGAGTAGGATCAGCAGCAGCAGCCATGAATGCCATTGTGGTGCTGTGCCACTTCTGCGAGCTGCACGGCCCTCGCACCCTCTTCTGCACGGAGGTCTTGCACGCTCCTTTGCCCCAGGGCCCGCCAGGGGGTGACAGCCCCGGGCAGAGTGAACTGGCGGAGGATGAGGAAGGTGGCATTCAGATGAGCAGCAGGATTCGCTCCCACAGCCCGGCCGAAGGCGCCAGTTTGGACTCCAGCAGCCCAGGGCCCAAGAAATCGGACATGTGCGAGGCAAGTGGGTTCCTTCTGTTTTCCCCCCCCCCGCCAAAAATCCCCCCCTCCCCTCTGCAGGAGTCCCTGTGTCAATCGATCTAAATTGGGTGACTAATTTGAGTGACGGCTTGCAATTTATGGTCATTTCTCCCTTAATGGCATTACTACCTGTTGCTTTCTTCCAAATTTCTGAACCTGGCCCATTAGTGGAAGATGGGTGGACTTCAATACCCAGAATCCCCTAGCCAGCCATGCAGTTAACATGGCTGTTATTAACATTTGGACTCCAATTTATTGGAATTCACCGTGCTTCCTGTGGTCCATTTCTTCTTTTTTTCATTCTCCCCTCTTAGGGTTGTCGCTCCCTTCCTGCTGGACATCCGGGCTACATCAGCCACGACAAGGAAACGTCAATCAAGTACATCAGCCACCAGCACCCCAGCCACCCCCAACTATTCAGCATTGTGCGCCAGGCCTGTGTGCGCAGCCTCAGCTGTGAAGTAAGTTGGCTGGGTTGAGTTGCTGATTGATTGATTGATTGATTTCTGTTCTTCTCCTGCCTTTGGTATTTTCATAAACGGCTCAAGGCGGCAAACATATCTAGCAATAGCAGTTAGACTTATATACCGCTTCATAGCGCTTTCAGCCCTCTCTAAGCGGTTTACAGAGTCAGCATATTGCCCCCAACAACAATCCGGGTTCTCATTTCACCCACCTCGGAAGGATGGAAGGCTGAGTCAACCTTGAGCCCGTGAGATTTGAACTGCTGAACTGCAGAACTGCAGTCAGCTGAAGTAGCCTGCAGTGCTGCACTCTAACCACTGCGCCACCTCGGCTCTCTCTAAATCTGATGCTCCTTCCTCCTCCTCTTTTCCCCCAAACAATTCTGTAAGGTGGGTGAGGCCGAGAACGACTGGCCCAAAGTCACCCAGCCAGCTTTCATGTCTAAAGCAGGACTAGAACTCCACCGTCTCCTGGTATTTGGCCCAAAGTCCCCAAGCTGGCTTTCATGTCTAAAGCAGGACTGGAACTCCACCGCCTCCCACTTTCTAGCCAGGTGTCTCAACCACTGGATCAAACTGAACCTCTTCGCCAGCTCAAAAGGCATCTGGCTTCTTGCCAAACCTTGCGGGAAAATTCCCTACTTGTAGCCCCTGCCTTCCTTTTTGCGGAGAATTGATAGAGTGGCGAGGTTTTTCTATTTGATAAAGGCCCTGATTGGCCTGAGAAAGCCAAAAGGCCAGGAATTATCCCCGTTTCTTGGCTTTCCTGCTCGCTGGTTGGCTAGTTTGGATCTTTTTAAAATCGTTTTTTAAACGTCACTTTGTTTTTATAGTTTTGGAGTTGTAAGCTGCCCACAGTCCTGTACTGAGATGGGCAACTCTAGAAACTAAATAAATGAATGGCAGAAGAAACTCCTTAGCTAAGGCTGTAAGACTGCTTTGGTTTCTAGAAGAAATGCCACAATGGGTGCTTTTATTTTTGCCTTTTATCTGGACAGTTTTGGGGAGGGGTGTGTGTGTCATAGACAGGCTGTGCGTAAGAATTTCTGATACACACCAATGGCTTTGAGGAGGTCTGGCTCTTTTTCTCCACAAAGGTCTGTCCCGGACGGGAGGGTCCCATCTTTTTCGGTGATGAGCAACACGGTTTTGTCTTCAGCCACACCTTCTTCATCAAGGACAGCCTGGCTCGGGGCTTCCAGCGCTGGTACAGCATCATCACCATCATGATGGACCGTATCTACCTCATCAACTCGTGGCCTTTCCTCCTGGGGAAGATCCGGGGCATCGTGGACGAGCTGCAGGGCAAAGCTTTGAAGGTCTGAGCCAGCAGGTTGGGAGGGAAATTAGATATTTGAGAATCATAGGGCAGGAAGGGACCTTAGAGGTCCTCTAGTCCAACCCCAGTCCAAGGCAGGAATCCATGTACCATTCTGGGCAAATGACTGTCCAATCGCTTCTTGAAAGCCTCCAGTGATGGAGCACCTACAACTTCTGGAGGGAAGTCATTCCACAGATTAATTGTTCTATCAGGAAATTGCTTCTTAGTTCCAGGATGCTTTTCTCCTTGATTAGTTTCCATCCGTTGCTTCTGGTCCTGCGTTCAGGGACTTTGGAGAATAGGTTGACCCTCTCTTCTTTGGGGCAGCCCCTCAAATGTTGGAAGATTGCTATCATGTTCCCCCCACACTCTATACCTTCTCTTTGTTAGATGAGACATTCCTAGTTCCCGCAACCATTCATCAGACAATTTAGCCCCTAGACCTCTAATCATCTTTGTTGTTCTTCTCTGCACTCTTTTTCTGGAGTTTTCAAGACTTCTTTTGAATTGAATTGAATTGAATTTATTGCATTTATATGCCACCCTTTTCCCCGAAGGGGGCTTAGGGCGGCTCACAATCCAAGTCAAGGGAAGGGGTACAAATAAAGAATAAAAAAGACGAACAAAACCATACACAATTTAAAAGCACACAATAACCATACCATTCGAGACGGGGGCAACAGCTCTTTAGCCCCAGGCCTGTCGGAACAGCCAGGTTTTAAGGGCTTTGCGGAAGGCCTGGAGGGTGGTGAGGGTTCGAATCTCCACGGGGAGTTCGTTCCAGAGGGTCGGAGCAGCCACAGAGAAGGCTCTCCTCCGGGTAGTCGCCAGTCGACACTGGCCGGCGGATGGAATTTGGAGGAGGCCTAATCTGTGGGATCTAATCGGTCTAGTGGAGGTAATTGGCAGCAGGCGGTCTCTCAAGTACAGACCTTTTTAAGGTCTTGCTGGTTTCTTGGTTAATGATAATGCAATAATTTTGCCAAAGCTGCGTTTTTTTAAACCTTTGTCTTTTCAACTTATTTTGTCTGTGTGTGTGTGTGTGTGGTTGCTTCTTGGTTACTCAGGTCTTTGAAGCTGAGCAGTACGGATGCCCGCAGCGAGCCCAACGCATGAATACGGCCTTCACCCCATTTCTGCATCAGCGGAATGGGAACGCTGCTCGCTCGCTGACTTCGCTCACCAACGACGAGAACCTGTGGGCTTGCCTTCACACTTCCTTTGCTTGGTGAATATATTTGGTAGACCACCAACTTGGAAATCCGGGCGTAGGGACCGGACTCTGCTCTGTATCAAGTGGGCTGAAACCCATTCCAATATCCTTAGGCTGCTGAAGGCCTGCGGCAGTAGACTCACAGAGAAGCTTCTGGAAGGGGCCCCAACAGAGGACACCTTGGTACAGATGGAAAAACTTGCTGGTAAAGTCAGAAGCTGTTTTTTTTTTTTTTAATGGACGTTCTCACATGTAAAAAGCCACACCTTCCTGCCTTGTTGCAGGAAGAAATGAGCAAACCTTCATTCAAACTCTTTTCTCTCTCTCTCGAGATTTGGAGGAAGAGTCAGAAGCCTGGGACAACTCGGAGGAAGAAGATGGAAAACCGACCAGCCAGAAGGATGTCCGAGAAGGTTCTGGGCAAATGAAGAACCAGGCCGATTTCGGTCTTCTGGCAGACTGCAACAGTTGGAATGGAGCTAGTGGGAGTCAATCTGTCTTCCGTTCACTCCGGCATTTGAGACAGGCAAGGAATGGCAGTTGGATCACTGGAAGAAGAGATGGGCCTTTGCCCATCCTGACCGTTTTAGGAGGCTGCTGAAATATACAGCAACACATAAAAAATAAGATGCATAAACAAACATAAATAAGCAATAAAGCAGATACTTCTAGAACTTGGCTTTTCCGACAGGCCTGGGACTGTTGACCTCTTGATTGAAGTCCAGCCCCCCCCTTTGATTGGGTGCATGCTATGCTTCTTCTTAATTTTGTTGTGTCTTATTGTTTTAATTCTTTTTTTAATATTTTTCATTTCTGTAAGCCGCCCGGAGTCCTTCGGGATTGGGCGGCCTAGAAATTCAATAAATGAAATGAAACATGGGAAGCATAAGGCAAAGCAGTGTTACTCAAGCATAACTGGCTGGGGGAATTCTGGGAGAAGCCCAGCTCTCTTAAAGTTGCTAAAGCTTGAGAAACAGCGGTCTGAAGTAAAAATTAAAGGCAAAAAAATAAGCTTTTAAAAACTATTGATTGTCTTTCCCAGGTCTTGGGATCGTCAGCATTCCGCATGCTGGCCTGGCACGTTCTCATGGGCAATCAGGTCATCTGGAAAGCGCTGGATCGAGACCTCATCCACTCCGCCTTTGATGTCCTGCGGGTATGAAACACATCCTCTTCCAGTGGATTTCTGATTGGCTGGGCTGCCCTGATGTCATAATAGGGGTGGGGCATGCAAAGTTCTCATCTCCATCAGCCTGCATGGTGGTGCCTCAGGTGGTTTAGAATTGCATTCATGGTTTGGTCTTAATTTTAACCAGTGCAACCAACCGTTCCAAGCCTCTAGAAACTGAGTGACTTATATAGAAGTAGGAACCATAATAATAACCGATGTTGTTGTTACTATCATTCCAAGATAGCATGGATGTCTTGCATGCATCTCCAGCCCGTGTATATCTGGCTGCCTTGATCTTTAGTCTGTTTTAATATTAATTTTTATTATTTTAAAATATTTTCCTTCTTCTTGCTTGGTTGGAAGCTGGCTAGAGTCGCCGCTTAGCAAGAAGGGTGGCATACAAAATAAACGAATAATTAAACGAAAATAACCCATTTCAGGACTTTGTATCTTCAGATCCAGCTTTTCAATAAAATCCGTCACTTTTGCCTGCTTTCAAACAACTTCCTCCGTCCTGCTTTGCAAACCATTTTGTCTGCCCGAAATCTGCGCTGGGAACTGGATTCTCACTCGCCTCTCTTTCCTTTGCTAGACCATGCTTCCGGTTGGCTGTGTCCGAATCATCCCGTATAGCGACCAGTACGAGGAGGCTTACCGGTGTAACTTTTTGGGCCTCGGCCCTCAAGTGAAAATCCCTCCTCACATTTTGTCCTCCGGTAAGAACGAGTCGTTCTGTCTTCCCCAAGCTGATAAAAAAGATCGGTAACCCTTTGCAAGAACCGAGGTGGCGCAGTGGTTAAATGCAGCACTGCAGACCACTTCAGCTGACTGTTATCTGCAGTTCAGTGGTTCTAATCTCACCGGCTCCAGGTTGACTCAGCCTTCCATCCGTCCGAAGTGGGTGAAATGAGGACCCGGATTGTTGTTGGGGGCGATATGCTGACTCTGTAAACCACTTAGAGAGGGCTGAAAGCCCTATGAAGCGGTATATAAGTCTAACTGCTATTGCTATTGCTTTTGCTTGGACACCCTGACAGTTCATAAACTACAGATAGTCTTTGACTTGTGACCACAATTGACACCAGAATTTCCATCATTAAACAAGGCAATTGCTAAGTGAATCATGCTGGATTTTGCTACCATGGTTGTTAAGTAAATCACTGCCATTGTTGCCATCATTAAGTGAATCCGGCTCCCTCCCACTTGACTCTGCTTGTCGGAATCCACTTAGGAAGGTTGCAAATGGCAATCAGATAAATCCAGGACACTGCAAACACCGTAAATTCAGGCTGGGGGAATCCTCCTCCAAATCTGGGAATGGTGCTATGAAGAAATTCTGTTTTTTGTTGCAGAGTTCGCTGTCCTGGTGGAAGTTCGTCTGGCCACACGGTCAAGCCTTTATCCCGTCCTCTTTGACGAAGACCAGCCCCTCAGTAAATACGAGTTTGTGGTTACTAGCGGTAGCCCTCTGGCAGCAGACAGAGGTGAGCCATGCGTGTCAAGTTGAAGCCGTTTTGAGTAGACACTGTCCAATCTGTAGTTCATAAGCAAAAAGAGTTGTGTCATGGATTTTTGAAAAGGAACTTTTGTTACTTAGCTGGAAATGCAGAAGAAAAAAGAAAGACGAGTGTCTCAACCCGTGCAGGGCCGATTTAAAAAATAACAATAGAAAAACTGGATTCACATTCTTCTTCCCATCTGCAGTTGGTCCGACCATCCTGAACAAGATTGAAGCTGCTCTGATGAATCAGAACCTCTCGGTCGATGTGGTGGACCAGTGCCTCATTTGCCTGAAGGAGGAGTGGATGAAGTAAGGTGGACTTTTGGGTTGAGAAGTAGTTGGTCTTCTAGAGTTCATTCTTGCATATGCTTCCTTTAAGGAAGGGAGGAGTGCCGTGTGATCTTCAGAAATTTCATTTTCGAAAGCGCAGGTCATGGTCTGTAATTATTATTATTATTATACAATTGTATCACAGCGGCCAGTTGTTTCACCGGATTTGGCATTGGTTACTAGTCGGGCCCCACCCAGGGGCCTAGGACGTCGTAACGTATTTTCGTAATATGCGTGCAGATCCAAGCAGTGCGGCTTTTTGCATTTGACTGATGGTGATTTTGTCAATTTTTAACTGTTTTAAATGTAATTCCAGTGCTTTTGGTATAGCACCCAGTGTGCCAATTACCACTGGAATTACCACTGCTGGTTTGTGCCATAGTCGTTGAATTTCAATTTTTAAGTCCTGGTATCTTACGATTTTTTCATGTTCCTTCTCGTCGACCCTGCTATCACCTGGTATTGCGATGTCTATGATTGTGACCTTATTTTTCTCAACCAGTGTGATGTCTGGTGTATTATGCGCCAGTATTTTGTCTGTTTGTATGCAAAAATCCCACAAGATCTTGAGCATCTGATTTTCGGTGACTTTTTCAGGCTGATGTTCCCACCAGTTTGTTGCTGTTTTAATATTATAATTTTTGCACAAATTCCAATGGATCATTTGTGCTACTGAATTGATTATTATTATTATTGCTTTCTGCAGTAAGGTGAAGGTCCTCTTTAAGTTCACCAAGGTGGACAGCAGGCCCAAAGAAGATACCCAGAAGTTGTTGAGCATCTTGGGGGCTTCTGAAGAAGATAACGTGAAGCTCCTGAAGTTCTGGATGACGGGCTTGAGCAAGACCTACAAATCGCATTTGATGTCCACCGTTCGCAGTCCAACTTCTCTGGAGTCTCGGACCTAGCCTGGAGAACTCTTGGGTTGCCCTTGGAGACCTCTTGTCGATCCACTCGTTTTGTGTGGGATGAATGAGCTCAAATATTCTGTGTCAACACTGTAGACCGACTGAAAAGCAGAGGATGAAGGAAGATCTCTTGGCCTCAAAACTATCTACATCAGGGGTATCCAGCCTTAATGACTTTAAGACTTTTGGACTTCAACGATGCAACATTTACAGTTTTTTATGTTACCATGAGATTAATTCAGTTCTTTATATTTTTTTTAACTGCCCAGCTACTTATTGATGAACTCCGTAAAACTTTTCTGGCAAGAAACGTAGTTCCGAACATACTTGATATGGAATTTTTAAAAGGGAGAAAGATTAAAAGAGTTTATTTCTGTGAATATGTCAAAATATTTATAGCTACTCGTCTTCAGAGAGATTTCTTAAATGTTTTATGACTTTTCGTTCATTGTGTAATTCATGGTGTTTGTGTTGAATTTTTATTTAATGTGTGTAAAAATGGACATAATAAAAATCCACCCCCCCCCTCCGAAGAGAAATATCCTGTTTTTTAATCAAATGATGTTTAATATTTAACACATCCTAGGAAGCATAAAAAAGTTTTGCTTGGCAAATTTAAATATTTCCACTAAAAGTTCCCCAAAAATGCAGGAAACCTAGCCTCTTTCTTCTATGATTGTCACTAATTTTCCTTCCCAATCATAGTTAAAGCTGTTTTTTTAACCAAGTTAAAAGGCAGTTAGAAGGACTGATCGCGTCCCTCCCATGACGACTCCAACTCCCACAAGGCCTGAAGAGCAAATTTCCGCCTGGGAATGATGGGAGTTGAAGTTCACGCGGCACCGAGGGGGAGCGGCCAGGGCGGAGAACGCATGCGTAAAGGGAAAATCCCCCCTCGGGTGTGAGAAGCGGCGCATGCGCTTTTCTTTTTTCCCCTCCCAGTGGAGCGCGCGTGCGCGCCTCTCTAGGCGGGAAGATTCGAACGTGCGGCGCAGGCGCGCGCGGCCTGAGGAGACGATGTGGCGGTTGGTGCTGGCGGTTGGGCTGGGCGCGGCGCTCGAGGCGCTGCTGGACTGGCTGCTGGGGCGTCAGCGGGCGTCGTCGTCGCCGCCGCCGCCGCCGGTGAGCGAGGTCATCTTCTTCCCCTCGAAGGTGACGTGCACGGAGGAGCTGCTGGCCGGGGTGCCTTGCGTGTGCCCGCTGCCGCACGACGAGAGCGCGCTGGGCCGCCTGCTGGCGCGCGTGCTCTCGGCGCGGCGCTCGCTCGACCTCTGCCTCTTCGCCTTCTCCAGCCCGCAGCTCGGCCGCGCCGTCATCCTCCTGCACCGCCGCGGCGTCCGCATCCGACTCGTCGTCGACGCCGATTACATGGCGCTGCGCGGCTCGCAGATCGGCCCGCTGAGGACAGCCGGTAAGGGGGCGGGGCCGCGCCGCGGGGGGCGGGGCCTGGGCACCGGCGACCAATAGGGCGAGGGGGGAGGGAAAATCGGATCGAACCATCGCGCTGGTGGAATTCTGGGATTTGAAGTCGATTTCTCGTCAATGGGCCAAAGGTTGAAAAATGCTCCTTTAAACCAGAGATCTTCAAACTTGGCAACTTTAAGACTGGTGGGCTTCAATTCCCAGAATTCTCCAGCCAGTTTTGTGGTTTTGTTCCTCTCCTCCTTGCCCCCTCCCCAAGACACCAGGTGGACGATTTCCCCCCCCCCCCATGTCTTAAAACAAGAGTCTTCAAATCTGGCAAATTTAAGACCTGGAGACTTCAACTCCCAGAATTCCCAGCCAGCTATATAGGGGGAATTCTGGGAGATGAAGTCCACCAGTCTTAAAGTTGCCAAGTTTGGGGATATCTACTTTAAATCAACAGTATCCAACCTTGGCAACTTTATGAAAGCCAAGGTGGCGCAGTGGTTAAATGCAGCACTGCAGGCTACTGCTAGATCAGCAGGTCAGCGGTTCAAATCTCACCGGCTCAGGGTTGACTCAGCCTTCCATCCTTCCGAGGTGGGTAAAATGAGGACCCAGATTGTTGGGGGCAATATGCTGACTCTCTGTAAACCGCTTAGAGAGGCCTGAAAGGCCTATGAAGCGGTATATAAGTCTACTGCTATTGAATTGTGGACTTCAGCTCCCAGAATTCCCCCTAGTGTGGTTGCTTGGGAAATTCTGGGAGTCCGTCCCTGTTCATTTGGCCAAAGGTTGAGAAATGCTCCTTTAAACCAAGGGTCTCTAATCTTGGCAACTTTAAAGACTGGTGGACTTCAACTCCCAGAATTCTCCAGCCAGTTTTGTGGTTTTGTTCCTTTCCTTCTCCTTGCCCCCTCCCCAAGACACCAGGTGGATGATTCTCCCCCCCCCCCCCCCATGTCTTAAAGCAAGAGTCTTCAAATCTGGCAAATTTAAGACCTGGGGACTTCAACTCCCAGAATTCCCAGCCAGCCATACTAGGGGGAATTCTGGGAGTTGAAGTCCACCAGTCTTAAAGTTGCCAAGTTTAAAGACCTCTGGTTTAAAGGAGCATTTTTCAACCTTTGGCCCATTGAAGAGAAATCGACTTCAAATCCCAGAATTCCCCCTAGTGTGGCTGCCTGGGAAATTCTGGGAGGCAATAGTTAGCAATAGCAATAGTTAGACTTATCTACCGCTTCATAGGGCTTTCAGCCCTCTCTAAGCGGTTTACAGAGTCAGCATATTGCCCCCAACAACAATCCGGGTCCTCATTTTACCCACCTCTGAAGGATGGAAGGCTGAGTCAACCTTGAGCCTGGTGGGATTTGAACAGCCGAACTGCAGTCAGCTGAAGTAGCCTGCAGTGCTGCATTTAACCACTGCGCCACTTTGATTCTTAAAGTCCATCCCTGTTCAATTGGCCAAAGGTTGAGAAATGCTCCTTTAAACCAAGGGTCTCTAATCTTGGCAACTTTAAAGACTGGTGGACTTGACCTGGGGACTTCAACTCCCAGAATTCCCCCTGTATGGCTGGCTGGGAATTCTGGGAGTTGAAGTCCCCAGGTCTTAAAGTTGCCAAATTAGGAGACCTTGGCTTTAAGACATTGGAGGCATCCACCTGGTGTCTTGGGGAAGGGGACAAGAAGGAGGAGAGGAACAAATCAATCAATAGAACCAACTATCCAGAGACAGAAAATCGGAATGAACCATTGGGAAGTTATTGGAAAAAAGGTGAAGCATTAGCAAGAGATTTGGGTTGGGGGTCCTGGGTTTACCTTGGAATGGAAAATGGGCAAGGGGAGATGTAATGAGTGAGTTTGGGGGGAGGGTTGATTGGGTTTATTTACCCCAAACCCATCCATGGTGAGGCTGGAATGCAGGCAAAAGGATTCAAACCCCAAACCCTACATCTGAACACATGCCTGCGCTTATGACATCCCATTTCAGGTCATATAGGAGAAGGCAATTCACTCCCAGGGTTGGTTTAACCTCCCTGCCTAATAGCCATAAGGAGCATTCTTGAGGGGGTGGTAACTAAATGAGAATGTGGTGAAAAGGGTTATTTTGTCCCCTTGGGGAGAGGGAAACCAGGAGAGGGTCAAGAGCATCAGGCTGCCTTTGAGCCCTTCTGGGGAAGCTGTGCCCTTCTGGATGTAAGTGCAAGGCCATCATAGCCCTTTGCATTCTGATGACCTTGCTTTGGTCACGCTTGCCAGGGGCTGAAGAGAAAACGTGAAGTAGCAATATAGCAATAGCAGTTAGACTTATATACCGCTTCATAGGGCTTTCAGCCCTTTACAGAGTCAGCAATGAGCATTGCAATAAGCAATGAAGTGGAAAGGGCTTACAGCAGGGGTGTCCAAACTTGGGAACTTTAAGACTTGTGGACTTTAACTCCCAAAACTCCGATGCTGGCTGGGGACTTCTGTGGACTTCTGAAGTCCACAAGCCTTAAAAGTTCCCAAGTTTGGACAAAACTGGCTTACAGGATACATGGTGGAAGAAGAAAAGGGAGAGATTTGGGCTAAGACAAGTGGATTGAGGACAAAAGCCAGCGATAAAGACTGAAAGATGAGGTGGTTTGGTCATAAAGACACCCATTGTTAAATTTATATGTCTCTCCTCGTCAGGCAGCTCTCCCAAACCCGGTTGAGCGACAACCAGATCCTTGATGTTGAGTGGGTTTTTCTCTCCTTTCCAAGGGATTCAGGTACGCCACGATCAGGACCTGGGCTACATGCACCATAAGTTTGCCATCGTGGACGAGAAGGTGCTGATCACGGGCTCTTTGAACTGGACCACCCAAGCCATCCAGACCAACAGAGAGAACGTGCTGGTGTTGGAAGACCAGGCTTTGGTGAACATCTTTCAAGCGGAATTTGAAAAGATTTGGGAAACCTACAATCCTGCTAATTATACATTTTTCTCTAAACATGAGAAAACCAGGATTGAAAATGGATAAAGTTAATTACGGGACAAAAATCTACTGCATGGCAAAAAAAAAAAAAAGTTTGGGAGGATTTGGTTCAAAATTTCTCATGTCGAGAACGACGTAATTATCTTAAAAGATGAGCAGCAAGTCGGGAAATACACAAGCAGTGTACTCTTTAAGTGTTTAGTGAATTTACTTTCCAAGGAATAGAACTTGAAATAGGCTTTATTAAGAAGGGATATAAAGCTGCAGGACGGAATGCAGAGATGGAATTGTATGCTGATCTTTGTAAGCGCACATTTCCGGCATATGGGACGTGAATATTTTAAGTTGTTGCCTTTATGTTGCATCTGAATTGAGAGAGAGAAAAGGCTCAGAACAACGATCTGCTTTTATTTTCCAAAAGACCAGTTAAGTTGGGAGTGCTGAATTTCTATTATGCGTTGCTTGTTTGATTTGAATCCTGGAACGTAAGAACTTGGCAGCAGAAAATGGAGAGGCAGAACAGCCGCCCTGCAGGGTGTATTGCACTGGAAGGCAACATCCAGCCATAGGTATGATCCCAGTTTAAATATTTCTCTATGTCAAAGGTCATTAGGACTGGAGGATTTAACTCTTGCTGTTACTGTACTACTGATGAGAAAGATTGCAAGAGAAGTCCTGGAAGAAATGGAAGTAACTATTAATGCACGAACACCTTGAATACGTTGTGAGGTCTTGTTTGTTTAGTTTTTTTCAATGATTAAAGCTGTGGTTCTGGAGAGCAAGTGTGCATGGAATTATTGTAATATTTGGGGACTCTTTTAACACTTGTGTTATGAAATGGTTACCTCTAAGATGGTCTGGAGTTGGGCAGTTTAATCAATATTTTTATTTTTGCTATTTCCATTTTTTTTTGCCATGCTTGGAACAGTTCAGCAACTGTTACATTTGTGAGGAAGGCAGCGTCCATGACTTGCAATAAAATCAATAGCAATAGCAATAGCAGTTAGACTTATATACCGCTTCATAAGGCTTTCAGCCCTCTCTAAGCGGTTTACAGAGTCGGCATATTGCCCCCACAGTCTGGGTCCTCATTTCACCCACCTCGGAAGGATGGAAGGCTGAGTCAACCTTGAGCCGGTGAGATTTGAACTGCCGAACTGCAGATAACAGTCAGCTGAAGTGGCTGCAGTACAGCACTCTAGCAATAGCAATAGCAGTAGACTTATATACCGCTTCATAGGGCTTTCAGCCCTCTCTAAGCGGTTTACAGAGTCAGCATATATCACCCCCACAGTCTGGGTCCTCATTTCACCCACCTCGGAAGGATGGAAGGCTGAGTCAACCTTGAGCCGGTGAGATTAGAACCGCTGAACTGCAGATAACAGTCAGCTGAAGTGGCCTGCAGTACTGCACCCTAACCACTGCGCCACCTCGGCTCTTATGTTGCATCACGAGCCAGACACGCAGAAACTCAGATCGGAATCATGTGACAAGGGTGGTAGAATGGCCAAAACATCTTGAGGACCAGTCGTATTTTCATTTTTTCAGTGCCGCCCAAACTCTGAACGATCACTGAATGACGTGATATAACTGGAGGATTTCTTGCATTGTGTGTCACACTTATGTAGTCATTCTGAAGGCCACCTCCATCTCCATCTACCAAAAAACCTTCATTACAGCATAGCAAGGGTGGTGCAAAAATAGTTTATTACCATATAATTTTATGTATAGTTAAGTAATTATATTTACAAAATCATCAGCTACATCCATGGGAACCCTAGCATGTCACACAAGGTTTGTAAGGAATAAATACTGTGACCGAAGTGATACTTCTACAGTGAACAGCTGAAGAGAGAACTGGCTCCCTTAAAAGCATGGGGAAAAAAACCACCATTCAGAACCTCACTAGATTCAAAACACGTTAGTTGAGAGCAAAAGAGGCTTCATTGTTCAGCAGCGAAGGTTGCTGGGACTTCCAGGAGTCCCCTTGGTTGGAGTGGACTGCTAATTCACAGGGTGCCACCTGCTCTCCAAAGGGACTTGCCTTCTTACACCCTAAATTTTGCTGGAAGGTGTGGATTAGAGCAGCGTTTCTCAACCTTGGGAACTTGAAGATGGGTGGACCAACTCCTAGAATTCTTAACAAGGTCGAGAAAGACTGAATTAGTCATTCCCACACTCAGTTCTCAGATGACCTGGTGATCCAGTCAAGCCATAGTCAACTTGGTGATGAAGCTCATGTGGGCCTTAAGACAGACAGACACGTGGTGGCCTCAGAAACCCGAAGTAAGGCGCTCACGAGGATGGGCCTCCTTGCAGTCTTCGTGCACAACCTCCCACAGGTTCATGTGGTAGGAACTGGTCGGCTGGCTCTTTGGCAGCTCAGCGACAGGATGTAGATGTTTTACCTGTGGTGGTTTCTTATACTGAAAGTAGCGATGGTGTTATTCCATTGAAAGAAGGAATTAACGCCTACCGTAATTCTCACCACCCGGATGGACTTCCACTGCAAATTTTATTGGCTTATCTGGAGTTATGGCATAGCTAATTCTACGGCAAACCCAGGATCTTTCCCTTAGGTACTTTAGGAATATTTCTCAGCGCTCGTGGTCGGTCACGGGCTCAAATTCTACCAGCCAGAGTATTCTTCCCCTCTGAAGCTCCGTTGTGATGTACGATAGCGCAACTGCAAAGGGAGCTATCAAAACTACAGCAGCTTATCCTGCCATGCTGCAAGACGGCATAGTGTAATTCAAACGTAAGGACAGTGAGAAGCAACATTACTTCATTTCTTCGCAGAGCTGCTTGGTTTAATCTGCCACGGGGTTAACATGCAACAACATGGTGTACCTTTGATGACTTTAAGAGATGCTACTATCACCATTTCTCAGTGAACATGCAGTGAATCTTCAATTTATTGGACCTTCAGATTGATGCATTCGGATTTCGAATGCCTCGGACAAAATCCATCGGCCGCCGTGTAGGCATACATACAATCCTATTCGTTATTCAACGGACATTCAGGTCTAACAAACACCTTCCTACGAGTCCATTAAACTGAGTTTACTGCAACATAATTGCATAGCCCGGGTCACTTGCGCCACTGTCCGTTACAAGCTTACTGAAGTGAATGAGGAAGAAAACTATCGTCGTAGAGCAATTAGGTTTTAAAACACTGTACATATTTTTTTTTCTTTGGAGAGGCGTTTCCAAAACTAAAAAGGATCAGAGAAATTTAAAAATATATTTATAGCATTCAAACCAACCAACATTCTGTAAGGGAACAAAGCAGGATTTCAGGTTACACTAACTTCCTTTTCCCCCAAGTCCAAAGGAAATCCGTATTAGAACAAGATTAAAAAAAGAAACCCCATAAAACCCTCCGCGAGTTTTTGCATAATAAATATTTACATGGCGTGCTTCGAATACTATACAGGTCTTAAATTATTTTTAGAGAATAACAAAGCTTTAAAAAATTGGGGAGGGGGGAGGGGGGTTACCAAAGGAAAGAAGCGTGGGTGTGCTCAAAGTGTTCACAACGAAGTACGGCATATGAACCATTGCAATGGAGGAAAAAGAAGTCCAGTGGGAGTCTAATCAAGTATATTGTCATTACAAAAAGCAACATTTTCCCCGCTTCCCCCCCCCTCTTAAACACCACACAGGGGCCGCTTGAAGGCAGCCCCTGTCATAGGAATCACAGCCCGCTCGGATTCCTGGATCAGCACAAGCAATCCTCCTTTTGTTTCTTAGCAGGAAGGAAGGAAAGCAAAAACGGCATTAAGAAAAGACAAAAATCCTGCTTTGAAACAAGTGGAAGGGGGAGAAAAGGAGAGACAAAATCGGCCATGGACCACATCCCCAAAGCCGTATTTCAGGTGTGTGTGCACGGTACCTGTGCTAAACCTCCATCAAGAGTACACATTTTTCTTAAATCTCCGGAGTACAGAATGGGGTGAAAATGCCACAACCTGCCTCCGAACAAGCCTTTTCAAGAGCCGTTCAAGAAACACGCTGTCCCAAACGCTCCCGGGGATTGGTTGCGTAGGGACAGTCCCTTTGCTCGTAGCGGTAGAGTCAGTTTTGTGCGAAGGGAGGTGGGGTGCCTTTCCCCGCCTTCCAGCCATCGCTTTCCATGTTTTAAGAAACCGCCTCGGAATCAGGACGTTATTGAGAAAGGGACAGGATGGACTGCAGAGATTTTTTCCCAGAGCCAACGGATTGCTATCGAGTTGCAGGAAAATCATGGAAGAAAAATTAAATTCCTCAACCGTGGCAACTTGGAGCTGTCCGGACTCCAAATCCCAGAATTCCCCATCCAGCAGAGCTTAAGAATCCTGGGAGTTGAAGTCCAGATAACTTTAAATTGCCAAGGTTGAAAAAACATGGTTCTATCCAGGTCAGCTTCGTCTGTGTGAAGGAGATAGGAGGCCTGCAAAGACCATTTCGGGGGCAGATGCCACAAACGCGTCCCCTTCAGCTGCCCGAGATGCCCTTCCAATGCCACCATTCACACATCAATCTTTGGGGCTGCCATATCTATTTGAAATGCACTTCTATACCCTCGACCAACAGTTTGCAGTTAGATAGGAAAAACTGCTCAGAGTGAGGAGAAGCCTTGAAGAAGAAAAGCCTCACCTCTAAAGTAAAAAATAGGAAGAGCTCCTTAGTCCGAGCCATTCAGGGCAGCTACGTTTTGCAGACTGCCATTGCTGTGGCATGTCAAATGCAACCAGGCGCCTGAAATGCATACCTTCTCCTCTGCCCAGCTGCCTTTAAGGTAGTGCATGCTAAGGTATCCTTTTGCTTCAAGTCTACCTCTAGGAGACAAGTGATCTCATAAGGTGGGGTGGGTTTTTTTGGGGGGAACCACTTCTTTCCTTGCGAGGCGTCTAAAAATTCTAAAACCTGCATGCAGAGAAAATAAATGGACCAACCCTCGCTGAGATTAGCAAGAGTTCACACCGTTGGGCTTGTCCCAAAGTTAGACAGTTGCAGCAGAAATTCAACCCAGTAAGAGCAAAAACTCCCATCTTAAGGGACCTCAAGGTTCGTAGAATTGGGCTGGAGCACCCTAATCACCTACAATGTTGGGGAGACAAAAACAAGGCTTGTTCGTAATGCTGGTGGAGGTGTTAATCTTGAAATTTTAAGCACCCACTTCCAAGGGGTTCGTCGGCTTTGGCCAAAGACATTTTAATCCATCCCAGGGCCTTTCTTGGGAAGGCTGTATACATTCTGGATCCCAGCGCATCAAGGAATCTATTCATCACATTTTTGGGGGGTGGGTGGGCCCAAAATATGGAAGGGATAATCGAAAGTCCTGCTTCATTTCAAGAGGATAAAAGCACTAAAGCTGCTTTGGGATCATGGTTAGCCTGGTCTTTTTTTTTTTTTTGAAGGCCACTTTTAACTGGGCTTAGCTCCCAACCCGTTTTCAGGTGTTCCTTTGCAACGGAATATCCCTCACACAGACACTGAATGGTGCAATCAGGCCCAAATAGATTCTCCAAAACAGATATACCGGTAATCCATTTTACTTTCTTTCTTTTTTTTAAAGTCACCTTTAAGAAGCAAGGATTTAGGATCTCCATCCTCATCAGACGAGAGAAATGTCCTGAAATGTCTCTCAGATGGATGCCCAAAACCCACCAAAAGACTAGGAGAAAAGGTGAACCCAACTGGAAGAGGACAATGGTTGCTAGTGATTTTAAGAGCTGTTTTTCCAAAATCCTGGCTAAGGTGGAATCTGCCACCCCTTAACCGCTGGCTGAGTAAAATAAATTCAGAAGATTGCTAAGCTGCACAAAGGACTGGATCTCTGCAAACCACACAATAGATCAAGGACAGTCCAGACTGATTTCTTCCCCCCTTGTGTTTCTCAAGCATCCAGGGGCGTTGGGGGGGGGGGGCTTGCTTGGCCAAACCAAATTTGTTTCAGAGTGGCTCAAAATATGCGCCTAAGTGCTGTGTTACTCTTCAACACTGGTGGAACTAAGCTGGAGGTGTATCCCCCTTTCCCAGGGCCCTGTTGTGATACCAACACATCAGTAAAACAGGGCTAGCTTATTATAGGCTGTTGAGCCTTAATACTGACACTCAATGCAGTGGATATACACTAGGAAGGAGATAAATATATATATATTTAAGGGAGAAAAATCTTCAACCTCCTCCTGCATTCTTGCCCAAAGTAAGGACTTTTCCATTCAGAACATGCTTAATCCAGTATTTCTCAACCTCATCGAGTTTAAGATGCCTGGACGTCTCCTCCCAGAATTCCCCGTTGCTGGCTGAGGAATTCTGGGAGCAGAAGTCCACGCATCTTAAACTTGCTAAGGTTGAGAAACAATGATTTCATCCCTTCGATGGTGGACAGAAAAAAAAAGAAGTCTGGAATTGCTCAGTCCATTCATCCGGAGCAGCTCTAGAAAAATTCCCGCTCCCGGCCAAGCGAAGCGTAGTCATAAAAAAAGATGAAAATGGTGAGGGGGGAAAAAGGAGAAGGATGCTCGTGTCGTGATGCCTCAAGCTAGGCGGTGCACATGGCCAAGCCGGAAACGAAGGAGAACATTAGTCTTTCTTCAACTCCTTGGATTCAAAGAGCTTCAGGCGCTCCTGCACCGTCAGACCTTCCTTTAGACTCTGGAGGGGAGAGAAGGAAAAAAGGAAAGCATGAGAGGCCGCTCGGGTGGAATGGGCCAAATCCAACATGGAGATGTTCAGGCAGAGGAGATAAAATAGTGAGAGACAAAATCCTCAGGCTTAACATCATGCGGAAGACAGAAAAAGCACCGTTATGGAGAAAGGTTACTGGAGAATTGGTGCCTGATGGAGGAAGAGCGAGATGACCAAAGGCGCAGCTAACTAGCATGACTCCCTAGAGATTCTCTGAAGTATCTCCAGATGCCTTCAACTCCACAAGACCTACAAAATTGTCCTTTCCCTATAATATATTTGCTCCAAGACAGTTTCCTAATGTCACTATGGGACAACATAGTAACACTTTATAAAGGATGGTGTTTCTGGGACTACCGAAGGAATGTCCACATTTTTCCCCCCTAAGGAACCAAGACCCTGGCTTCTTAACTCATGCCATACCTCTGTTATGAATCAGAGAAGAATAGGATTTTGATTTGATTGCACAAGGTCAAAACCAAAAATTCCCATGCTGTGTGTCAATTAAGACAGGAAAATCAGCAAAACCCCCAGATAGATGACTTTTCTTCAAGTTTTTCCCATTTTTCTTTCTTTCTTTCTTTCTCTCTTTCTTTCTTTCTTTATTTCTTCTTCCTTACTTTGTATTAGTTGGTGTTCTTAGTTTTCATCTTCTTAAAGTTTCAATTAAAATTATACATATACATATATGCACAGATATATATGTAATTTTATATTACGTTATGTATATGAATACGCGCCCAGATAGAGAGATGCAATGATTTGGGCCACCATATCTAATGGGCAAAATAACTTCCAATTGCAAAACAACTGGAATATTTTCCTTGCGCAAACACTGCCAACAGCATTAGCACTTAGACTTATATACTGCTTCATAGTTCATCGGACCTGGGTATTTGACAGACTGCCTCCTGCCAGTCACCTCCCAAAGACCTATTAGATCCCACCGACTAGGCCTCCTCCGAATTCCATCTGCCGGCCAATGTCGGCTGGCGACTCCCCGTAGGAGGGCCTTCTCTGTGGCTGCTCCGACCCTCTGGAACGATCCCCCCCCCCGTGGAGATCCGGACCCTTACTACCCTTCCGGCCTTCCACAAAGCAGTTAAGACCTGGCTGTTCCGGCAGGCCTGGGGCTGTTGAACTATCCAGCCCCATTCGAGGTTACGGCTGTTGTAGAATTTTAAATTGTTTGTTTTTATTTTATTTTTGTATCCCCTCCCTTTTTATTGTAAGCCGCCTTGAGTCTCTCGGGAATAGGGCAGCATACAAACCTAATAAATGAATGAATGAATGAATAGTGCTTTACAGCCCTCTCTAAGCAGTTTATAGACTCAACATATTTCCCTCCAACAATCTGGGTCCTCAGAAGGATGGAAGGCTGAGTTCAACCTTGAACCAATCAGGGTCAAACTGCTGGCAGTGAACAGAGTTGCCTGCAATACTGCGTCCTAACCACTGTGCCACCAACTGTCTATTGGCTGAGATGAACCAGCATCCAAAACTAGGGACTCAAACATGATCTTTTGCTCGGAAACTCGTGCCTCCTGAAGAGTGGTCAAGTGGAAGCATGCACAGTCAATCCAACATGCAGGCATCTTCTCATGCTCCAGAGAGCTCCCCACGTGTCAGCCGAGATGGCAAGGAAAACTTGTGATGGATGTCAGTGAAGACAGGATGAGACAGAAGGGTGGATGCAGCCACTGATTGGGCGTGAAGGGGTCTATCTCTGCTCTACCCAACCCGTTCCCCCCCATGGCTTCTGGGGGGTGGGTGGGCAGAGGGAAGAACCTGATTAGCTATGGAAACATCAGCAGAACATGCATTTAAGTGCACTGCAACCTCCGAGAAGTAGCATTGTTGAACCGGTGGGTGATTGGATTACCTACATGGCAGGGACCCTGGAACCTGGTGCATTTCAGTTATCCCATGAAGCCTGCTCAATTACCGACTGTTATCCGAAGCGAAGAACAAAAGAACAAAAAACAAGAAAGACATAAATCCTATTGTGGGCCACAATACAAGCAGCTTCCTTCCCACGCCTTTAAGGAGGAGGCCAAGATTGAATGGCTCCATAAATCAACAAATCCATTTAAAAAAAAGAAACCCATAATAGTTAAAAACACAGATCAGTAATGAAGAGAAGCTGCACTGGAAGGAATTAAAACTAGATCTTCCAGTGCAAGAAGTGGTACACACAGAGAGAGGCGCAGGATATCAACAAAACCAATGTGAACTTAATAAACGATAGAATGCCTTTCTCGAATCTGTGGGTGCTTTCTGTGAATTTTTCTGGGGTTCAAATGCTTACAAAAAGGGTGGCTTTAGCTCAGGGTTGGCGTTCTTTTCCTAATAAATGCCACATGTATGCCAATATGCAAGGAGAGATGAGTGGACCAGAACTGGCTAAGGAACTAAAAGATGAAGAGGTCCCACTCTTGTGGATTATTGGAAACTATGTTCCCTTAAAGCAATGTTTGTCAAACTTGCCAACTTTAAGACAAGTGGACCTCCACATGGCAGTCTGGGGAATCCTGGGAGTTGAAATCCACAAGTCTTAAAGTTGCAAAGTTTGGGAAACTATGTCCTAAGATCTCAGGCTTTAAATGTACTGCGCATATCTCAAAGCACGAAAGAACGAATGTTCTCCTTGTCTACAGGTTCTCAGCACACTTATGAAAGGCAGTGGCTTCTGCTTTCTTCTGGGTCGCCTTCTCAAGCTATCCCAAAGCCGTGGAATTCTCAGGTGGGTTCCCCCATCCAAGAATCCTCCGGGGCCTTCCCAGCTTAGACAACAGCTAGCTTTGGTGGGATGTTACTACTTGTTGAGGCAGAATCAACCATTGATAGGACAACTAAAGTGTTGCACGTCTAAGCATGTTTTCCAGGGAAAATGGAAAGACCACATCAACTCACCTTTGACCTGATATTTCTTAGTTGCCGGCCAATGCTGGTCCTGTCCTTCTTCAAGAAATCAGGATTGCTTTTCGATTTCATAATATCTAAGTGGGTAAGAAGGAAAGGAAGTCAATATAATTCTTTTGAAAACCTCCAGGCCATAGTTTTTCAAACAAGCAAAGTTAAAAGAAAGTCACTATCGGCTTCCTTCCCATCAAGGCAACGAATACTCCAAAATACTTTTCCCACCCTCAAGAAATCCAATTTTACCACTAATTCTAAAGCTAGGTTCCTTGAACCCACCAAGTCCAACTAAATATTAGAGCCGAAGTGGCGCAGTGGTTAGAGTACAGTACTGCAGGCCACTTCAGCTGACTGTTATCTGCAGTTCGGCGGTTCAAATCTCACTGGCTCAAGGTTGACTCAGCCTTCCATCCTTCCGAGGTGGGTAAAATGAGGACCCAGATTGTTGGGGGCAATATGCTGACTCTGTAAACCGCTTAGAGAGGGCTGAAAGCCCTATGAAGCGGTATATAAGTCTAACTGCTATTGCCAATATCAAAGAGTGGTCTTTGCAACGATGAATGTCCACCAACTTTTTTTTCCAAGAAAATTTGCCCGGGATCATCGGATCCTAACCCTTCTTTGATTCAGCATCCAGAAATATGAAATTAGGAAGCAGTGAACCTACCGTATCCGGACACGGTGCTGCTCTCGGGAGATTTTTCTCCCAGGGCTTCGGTGGCTGCCTTCAGCTGCTCTTTCAATCTGCTGATATCGCAGTCTGCCTTGGCTTTGACGATGCTGAGCTCCGTGTAGATGTCCTTGTATTTATCACTGGCGTATTTTTTATCCTGGAGAAAAGACAAAAATACAATTGGAGCTGAGATCTTTCGGTCCCCGTGGGCAAAAGAGACAACTGGGATTACTAGCAATTTCAACAGCCATTAGAAAGAGCCGAGGTGGCGCAGTGGTTAGAGTGCAGCACTGCAGGCTACTTCAGCTGACTGTTAGTTGCAGTTCTGGGGTTCAAATCTCACCGGCTCAGGGTTGACTCAGCCTTCCATCCTTCCAAGGTGGGTAAAATGAGGACCCCGATTGTTGGGGGCGATATGCTGACTCTGTAAACCGCTTAGAGAGGGCTGAAAGCCCTATGAAGCGGTATATAAGTCTAACTGCTATTGCTATTGCTATAGTTCAACGCGTTCATCACCTTTTCCAAGATCTCACTAAAACTCTAAAGGTGTCCCTGTTTTGCCTGTTTCTTCTCCATCCTCTTAGGCCATCAACTGAAGCAGCAACCTTGGCGACTTGGAATTGGCTTCAATTCTCAGAATTCGCCAGCCAGCCATGTTAGCTGGGGAATTCTGGGAGTTGACGTCCATCTTATCTAAAAGTTTGGACACTCCTGACCTAAAGCACACTTCTAAAGATGGTGCTCTACCTATCTTAAAGTGTACAAATGAGGAGGTTGAAAATCACTAGTTAACGGCTTTAAGGCGATGCCTACTTCTAAATTCTTACCCTCAGTGCTGTTTGCAATTCATCCTTCAAGGAGCTGATCTCTTGCTTCAAGTACTGGATTTCTGATTCCTTAACTCTCAACAGGACCTGCAAGGGGGAAAGTCAAAAACATAACACCTGTTAAAAAAAAAAACGAATATCAAGAAAAAAAAATACATAAAGGTGGAAGAGAGGGAGCGAGGAAAGGATTTTAAAACCAAAGGAAAGAAAGATAGAAAAGAGAAATGGAGAGAAGGAAGTCAGGATTTTAAAACAAAGAAAGAGGAAGGAAGGAAGGAAGGAGAAAGAAAGAAAGAAAGAAAGAAAGAGGAAGGAAGGAAAGAAAGAAAGAAAGAAAGAAAAAGAAAGAAAGAAAGAGGCAGGGCGGGAGGGGATTTCCGACCTTTTCAACAGTTACAAACAAACCTACCTCTAACTCATAGGCATCCTTGCCTTGGGTAAGTGGAGAAGCAGCCGTTTCCATGCCGCCTTCCCCAGTTAGCAACGTCCGTAGTCGGGTGATCTCTGCAGCCAAACGGTTGTTCAGCTCCTACAAGGAAACAACAAATGCAGGATTCTTCAGAATAAATAGAATTAGGCCAACAGACCACCCCTCTATCATCCAGCACAGGAAACCTTTACATCAATTTTTGCAGAAGACTGGAATCTTTCACCTCATCGTGCATGCGATGTATATCATCACACCCCTCCGTCCCCACAAATACAGGAGCTCTTGAACATGGCGAACCAGGGGATTCTGGGAGTTGAAGTCCACCCATCTTAAAGTAGACGAGTTTGGAAACACCCTCCCTCCCTCCCCCCGCCCACCGCTTTAGAGCCACTGTCTTGGATCACAGGAAGGCTTCACCTGATTGTGCGCGTTAAGTTCCTGGTTCTCCCGCTGGCATTGTCGGAGGGCCTGCCTCTCCGCCTCCAAAGCCTGGGCCAGGTGAGCGTTTTCCAAGCACTTCTGCGAATATTGTTCTGAAAGGACTTCCAGTTCCCGCTGGACAGACTGCAACTCCTCCCTGAGGGCAGGAGGACAAAGGAGAGAAAGTGGGTTTGACCCTTCAGGAACCAACTTGGCAGGTGAGGAGGAAGATGGAGGAGGAGGAGGAGGAGGAGGAGGAGGAGGCAGAAACCACATCCATGCAGTGTGAGAACTTTCAAGTTTTGATTCCTCCCAGGCCTTCAAAGGACTTACTGCCTTCACTCAGCCTTTAAAAAATCCTTCCTAATCCAATCATGCTTCTATCTATCTATCTATCTATCTATCTATCTATCTATCTATCTATCTATCTATCTATCTATCTATCTAATCTATCTACCTATCTACCTACCTACCTACCTACCTACGTATCATCTCTCTCTCAATCATATCTATCTATCATATCTCTGTCTATCTATCTATCATCTATATCTATTATCTCTGTCTGTCTGTCTGTCTGTCTATCTATCATATCTATCTATCTACCTACCTACCTACCTACCTACCTACCACCTACCTACCTAGATACATACATACATAGATACAGAGATACATACATATACATATATATAATCTATCACCTATCTATATCTATATCTATCTATTTCCCCCCCCCCCTCTCTTTCTTGCCAGAGAATGGATGAAGAGAGTAGAAAACTGGGACAGTCATATATGTAAGACTTTTTTTTTTCCTGAGAAAAGCCTTAAGTGATTTTCTCAAAAATTATCTAATAAATTAAGTTCTAGAAACTGAGCTTGGTCCAAATCTGACATGAGGAATTCATTTCTCCTAAAGCACAAATCTATAAATTCAGTTTAGGTCATTTTGGGTGCATCTGCGAGAATAAATCTGTTTATTACCCTTCCATGACCTCCTCAAAATAAATTATGAGGGTGTTTGTGTGTGTGTACACACACAAACATATTTGCAGAAAATATGTCCCCATTGCAGCCAAAGGCTTATGGAGAGGCTCATAAATAAAAACAAAATGTACTACGAATAGAAGAATTTTGGAGTTTAAGAAACCGAGAATTAAAATGAGCATCAGCAGCTCATGTGGACAGCCATTCTCCACACCTGGATAGCTGTAGAAAAATCAAATAGGGTGGTATTTGGGTGCTCGTATAATGATCCTAGGGTGCAGACGAGCTCAGAATATTTCAAAGGCCAACAATGCACAACGGAACCCAACCGATGTGGCCCCAGAAGGCAAGCTTGAACAACCAGAAGACGCCAAGAGATCCTTACAAGTATTGTCTCTGCAGAGCCTCAATGTCGGAATTGATGCTGCTAATTTGGGAGCGATGGGGTTTTTTCCAACTCCCGTTCAAGTTCCTCCCGGTGAGCGTTTTCATGGCTTCTATGGCTGGAAAGGAAAGGAAAGGAAGAATTACAGGAAATCCTAGATTTACAACCATCAGGGAGCCCAGAATGATGGTTGTTAAGTTATTGCAGTTGTAAGTCGAGGCATCGTGAGGCCAGAACAGATTTTAAGACATTTTTTTTTTTTTGCAGCTATCACTAAGTAAACATTGTGGTCTTTTTTTCCTAACTGGAGGTTGTTTTTGCCAGAAACTAGAAGTAAACACTGGAAACCCAGCAAATCATGGTCACATGGCCACAGTGTGTTTGTGTGTATTTGTCTGTCTGTGTCTGTCATAACTCTGAAAAGGGATCATATGTAGCTCTGGGGAGGACCATCATAACTTTGAACAGTGGCGAAGCAACTGGTCGTAAGCTGAGGACTACCCACACACAGTTGTAGGGAAAACACACCTCCGTCTTCCACATTCTCTTCTCTTGGACCGTGGCACGACAAAACCGCGCTCGATTAAACCGCGTCGCTGACGTCATCAACAGGGCGACAACAGCCAGCGCGGAGAAAGAAGGGCGTTTTAAATAGCGCTTTGAAAGCAAGCCGATTCAACTTAAGGTAAGGGTTAGGTTTAGGGTTAGGTTAAGGGTTAGGTTTAGGGTTAGGTTAAGGGTTAGGGTTAGGGGGGTTAGGTTTAGGTGTTAATTTTAGGTTTCGCGTTTACAGCGTGCTTCTGTCTCCGCGCCGTTGTCGCGCTGTTGATGACGTCAGCTACGCGGTTTAGTCGAGCGTGGTTTAGTCGAACGCGGTTTTGTGGTGGAACCCTCTTGGACCACCTACCGGAGATCGTGGCAGCCGTTTCCTCATCCAGCAAACGGTCCTTCTCCTCTCTCAGGCTTCTCCAGCTCTCGCTGATGCTGCCTCTGCAAGTCCTCAATCTTCTTCTGGTGGGTCTCTTCCATGGCTGCAAAACCCCCGTTCACACGTTGCCTTCAAGGAAGCCAGAAAGGAGGATTGCATTGGCAGGTTGCCCCAGTCAATTAAAAACAACAAAGAACACTCAGTGACGATATAGGCAGGAGTGGACTGAGTCAAAAGCTGGGTGTGGCTAACGACAGGGGTGTGTCTTAACTATCTGAATTCAGACTCAGTCCAATCCGAGAGTTTGACAACGTCAACCCATGCATGGATGCTATCTCCACCTCTAGTGAGAAGACACGAGTCCCAGAAGGAACACTCATGTGGGTGAAGGACATATCCGTTCCTAGCTAGCTTAGAACATCTAGCATTCTCCATCACCGCCACTACCAATCTTTACTATTAATGGAAGACGCAGTCCAAAAGCTTTAAGGAAGTCTTAAGAGAGCTGAGGTGGCGCAGTGGTTAGGGTGCAGTACTGCAGGCCACTTCAGCTGACTGCTAGCTGCAGTTCGGCGGTTCAAATCTCACCGGCTCAAGGTTGACTCAGCCTTCCATCGTTCCGAGGTGGGTGAAATGAGGACCCAGACTGTGGGGGCGATATGCTGACTCTGTAAACCACTTAGAGAGGGCTGAAAGCCCTATGAAGCGGTATATAAGTCTAACTGCTATTGCTATTATTTTAGGATCCCTTGAAAAGCTTCTAAAAGGATGTGGGCATTCAAACTGGGGAGGAAAAAAGAACCGCCTCTTGCAGGGACTAACAATTCTAATTCTAGCTTACCAAAATCTACTCAGTCCTTCTTCCTCTTTGTGTATCAGGAGGAGGACTTCCCATGAGTAAGGATTCCCTAAACCATAACTCTCTCAATAGCAAGAGCGCTTAGACTTATGTACCGCTTCCCAGTGCTCTACAGCCCTCTCTAAGCGGTTTACAGAGTCAGCCTCTTGCCCCCAACAATCTGCCTCCCCATTTTACCCACCTCGGAAGGATGGAAGGCTGAGTCAACCTTGAACTGGTCAGGATCGAACTCCTGGCAGTGGGTAGAGTCAGCCTGCAATACTGCATTCTAACCATGGCGCCATCACAGTGCCTAACACTACTCCTTATTCATAACCAGGAATCCACCACAGGCCCATTGCTCGATGTGTGGTGTGAATGGCAAAGGGCCTCACTACTTTAAGGTTAGGCTGCCGTGTTGAAGTGCCCTCTTTAGGGGGTGCAATTATGGCAAATCAGAGGAACCTCACCACATCCCACCTCCTCACACCCGAGTGAAATTACAAAGAGTTTGCAAGGAGGGAACACCGTAAGAGTCAGCATCTATCTCAAAATGAGAATCCTTATTGGAAAATCGGCTCTTTGATGGGCAATGAATGGATGTAGTTGGGGTGATTTTAAACACAAGCGATGATGCCTGATGCAGTTAGAAGTTTTTAGACATGGGGAGTAAATAGTGAGAAACAACAAGCACCCTGTCCCATTATGAAAGGGCGGGGGGGGGAGACAAGCGCCCTCTTTAGGGTGGACAATTATTACAATCAGAGGAACGTCACCTTTCCTACTGTCTAATGGAGGGAGGGGGAGATGGGCAGAATTCTAGGGGCAGAACACCCCACCACCACCACCCAGGACAGTCTGTGAGCCTCCATTTGAGAGGGTGTTATCTTAATCTGGAGTTTTCCTGGCACGAGGGCCCTCCAACCCTCTTAATCTTCAGAAGGTCACCTTTGATTAAGTCGGTGACTTGGAACTTCATAATGTCAAGATAATGATGTCAGCACTGGGGGAAAAATGGCCAGTTTGTTCCCAAAAGGTCAAGGGATTTGTCTAATCCCAAGGACTCTCACATTCTGGCTTAAATGCGTCCAAGGCCCTAGGAAGCTAAACTGGTGGTCCATGGTCGCTAGTTTTAAAAAGTGAAATGCCTTGAGAAAGTTTCTATCGCTGGATTCTACCTGCAGGCCAGCTGGTTAATTAGCATGCTTGCGTTTAACAAGGGAAAGGGGGGGGGGTCAGACTACATGACCGCAAGGTAGCAAGATAAGGTGAATAAAGACCTTAAAGTTCTCAAAGTCCTTCTGGTATTTCTCCCTCAAGGTGGGCGCGTTCCCTTCCAGCTGCTTGTTCTCCAGCTCATCCCTCATGACGTTCATCTGGGATTCCAGTTCTTGAATCCTCTCCCTCAATCCGTGGAGGGCATTGGGATCATCTCCCAAGACTTGGACCCCATTGTCTTGTTGGTCTTCTCCCGGTGCTTCTGCCCCGGAGATGATCCCGGAGGGTGGTTTCAGGAGGCTCCTTCTGATACTTCTCCAGCGATTCTTCCAAGCCCTTGAGATTCTGGTTGTAGTGCTGCTGCAGGATCTGCAGCTCCTCATCGTGAAGGAGCTGGATTTCTTTCATCTTGACCTGGAACTTTTCTTCTAAGCTTTGCATTTGCTCAAGGTGGTACCTCTCCAGGTTCTGCTTGTCTTGCACGAGGGCCTCCACCTGTTGGCTCCCCTCAATTCGCTCCACCTGAAGGGTTGTCCTCGGTCCTGCGGAGCTGCTCAGCCACCTTCTGCATCTCCTGGTCGTATTGGCTCTGGAGTTCTGCTATTTTTTGGCTCTGCTTGCGTTCCTCCTCTTCCAGGAGCCTTCGCTGATTGTCCAGCTGCTCCACCTGGCCCGGAGGTCTTCGTTCTCTCTTTGAGCATGGCAATCATCTCGGCAAATTCATTCTGCTGCTTCTGCAGCAGTGTTTCGTACTCTTCTCTGAGGACCGTGACTGCCCGTATGCGCTCCTGGCACAAGGCGTCCATATTTTGCAGGGACTCCTTGTACACGTTGGCTTCCTTTGTGTACTCCAGTCTTGCTCTGTAGGCCCCGTAACAAACCTGGGCCTGAATAATGGCGTCCTGAACCAAGAGGGAAGAGTAGCGTTCGAGATCCCCCATGCACATCTCGTAAGGAGGGCTGCGTGAGATTTTGAGGAGCTTATGGCAATCTATCAAGGCGTTGTCAGGGGACACGGACAGGAGGGCGGCCGCAATGTCTTTAAGAACATTGGCTCTGTCTCTGAGCTGCTGAGCCAAATCATCCTGGGATGGCAGGCCAGAGCTTGACTGCTGAGATCCTGTGCGCTCTGAGCTTCCAAACGCGATCCTGAAGGCTGCCTTGCCAAGTCGGTCGGGCTGCTTCTGAAATGCCTTCTGGATCTCAAGGGCTTTGGAGATCTGGTGCATGATCCCGTCAAATTCAGGAGATTTGTAGGCTTTAATGATTTCTTCCAACATGCACTTGTGCTGCTGGAGGGCCGTTTTGGCGTTGTGGAGGTCTTCTTCCATGGCTTTCAATCTCTGATGGAAGGATTCTCTCATTGTCTGAGCCACAAAACCCAGTTCGGCTTTAACCAGCGTACTGTCGGTAACCGACTGGATGAGATACTGAGGAACGTCGGAGGTCTCCATCTTCCCTTCCTCCCCTTCTTCTTTGACCCTCAAGTGCTTCCTTAATTCTTCTACCTGCCTCCAAAACTCATCTTCCACAACAGCTTCTTGGACAAGATGTCGGCCAAAGCCACAGCAGTATGTGAAATGTTTGAAGGCTCCAATAAGACGGTCTCCAGAGTGGCATGGATCTCTCCGAGAGTCACTGAGATCTTTGAAGACGCATCTGTCAGAGACTCTGCGATCTGGTTGATCAAGCAAGCTTCAAAAGCACCCTCTTGGAAAGCAGCTTCAGCTGTTCTTCTACAGAAATTTCCAGATTTGTTGCTTCCCTTGGGGAGAAGCTTCTTCTCATCCCAGCAGATGCCTTCAGCCTGCAAAGCTTGGACTGCAAGATGTTCTTCTGGCTGGTGTTCAGCCGGAGGAAGTGCCTGTTGTAACATCTGGATTGCATCCATTAAAGTACTTTCAATGCTGGACAGAGCATCCAAGACACCGCTTCCTCTTTCTCTTTCTCGAGGTGCCCACGTGTTTTTTCAGTTCTTCTCTGCACCGATTTAAGCACGTTAATGCTCGGCTGGCTTTTTCATGGAGCTTGCTTCAGTTCGTAGATGTGTTTCTCGTTCAGCTTGACTTTTTCCTCCTTCTCGCTTTCTACCTGAGACACCAACCCTCTAATTTGAGTCAAACTGTCTTGAAGCTGTTCTCTCAGCTGAGCTTCAATGCCGGACCACTGCTGGTGAAGGGCCATCAGGGCGTCTTGATTTTGGCCCTGCTGGCTTTCAAGTTTCATGGTTACATCTTTGAGCTTTTCTTCGGTGATGTAAAGTTTGGTTTCCAGGGAGTGAATGATAGATAAGTAGGTCTCAGAATCACCCGAGGCTGGGTAACAGAAAGCAGGTTCAGAAGTCATGCTTTCTTCTGAAAGAGACCGTTCCTGGCTGGTGTCCGACGAAGTGCTGCTGGCCCACATCTTCTCCGACCCATCAGGATGGATATATTTTTGGCACTGGATATTGGAAAAACGTATCCGTTGTCTTTTGGCTCCGGGTATTTCTGCATCAAGTTTCGTTGAATCTTTCTGACCCATCTCTATTTCTGGAAGATCTACTGGCTTGGATGGAGAAGAACATTCTCAATGCTCACCACAGTGCGTCTGCAGGTTGCTGCTGGCTGCTACTGGGTTCTTCGTGACTCTCCTCAATAAGCATGCATCCCAGATCTGGAAGTCTCCCTGGCCTTGGGGGATATTGTGCTGCTCTTCAACCTTGACAATCTCAGGTTGCGTTGGTTTCAACCTTCAGCACGGTACTTCCTTCAGCCGATGTTTTCAAATCCTCTTCTTTGGCGGGGCGGTCTTCTTTTTCTCCTCCGCTGCTACCCATGGTAGTCAGAGGCTGCTCCTTGCTCTCCACAAAGCTCAAATGGGTTTCTCTCACTTGTCTCAACTCCTCCTCTTTCTCTTGCCGGATCTGCTGCAAGTTATGGAACTGCTCCGACACCACCTCGTGGGAATGCTCCAGAGTGTGGTAGCTGCTCTCCTGCAGCTGTAGCTTGGCTTGCAGCTTAGCCACCTCATTATCGGACTCGGCAACTTGGTTCATCAACTCTTGGAAGCGGCATTTAATTTGATCCCTTTCCTCCTCAAGACTCTTGATATGCTCCACTAGATTCCGGATGCTGGCTTCTTCATTTCTAGCTGGTCCTCCAGTTGATGGACCAGTTCACTGCTTTCAAAACTTGGCACTCAGCTTCTCCTTCAGAAGGATCTCCTTCTGTTGCTCGTTATTCTGGAGCTGGTTCTCATATTCACTGGCTTTATCCTCACTTCTTTGAGGCTCTGGATCAAGATTTGCTTCTCCTCTCACAGCTTTCCAGCAAAGACTCATAATTCTTCTGCAGCTTCCTCTCCATCAGTATTCGGGATTGTTCACCGGCGCTCAGCTGAAGGCTCAGGTCAGCGATGCGATCCTGGAGACGCTGGACTTCTTTCTGGTAGTCTCTCTGCAAAGCCTGTTGCATCTCTCAATCTCTCAGCTCCTGGGTCTTCTCCAGCAGGAGAGCTTCTGCCTTCTTCAGCTTCTGCTCACTGGCCTTCAGCTGGGAATTCAGGGCCGTTTCGCTGTGTTGCCATTCCTCCATCTGCTCCTCCGTTTTCTTCTTCTCAGCCTTCAGGTCGCTCTTCAGCTTGGCCAAGGTCTGCTCCTTGATAGAGAGGTCTGCAGCTGCGTTGCTGAGCCTGGCTTGCAAGCTTTGGATCTCGGCTTCATGATGTCGGATGACGTCCTTGGCTTCCCCATAGCTACGTTTAAGGGACTGGATCTGCTGATTGATCATCTCCTGCCGCTGGCATTGGGCTTCCAATTCGCCCTGGAGATCTTTGTTGACTTTATGGAGCCTCTCCCAGGCTCCCGAGGAGGAGGAGGCGGAGGAGGAAGAGAGGAGGAGGCCACTTCAGTCTTTAAAAGAAAATTAATTGAATAGAAAATTAGTAGCATTCTTGGTGCTCGGTTCTGAGTGTCACATCTCTGGTTAGGTTTAAGGCCATAGAACGCCTTGGACGGGTTTGTTCGCTCCCTTTCAGCTCCAATTCGGAATGGACTCCTGGATTTGGGTGTGTTTTTTTTTTTTCCAAAAGCGGCCAGAAACAACCCCCCACCCCCCATTTTTTGATTCAAGGATAATAGGGAGAACATCTTCCGAGTTAACAGACAGCATGGATGATAACACGACAACAGGTTGCACACAAAAGACCCTGGAAGGAACAACTTGAATAAACAAAAAGGGAGGGGGGGGGAAACGATGGACACCAGGAAAAATAATGGCGCAAGGCAAATAGAGGAAAGATTGGAGAGGGAATGAAAATGGGAGAGGCGGAGGAATGAGCAACAGTACGCCAGGAAACAGCAAGCGACTTCGCGAAGACAAATCCTCACCTTTAGGGTTCAAAGCTGAGCTAGAAATGGGTGCCAGAATTGGGGCCTCCCTGTGGAATTCCTCCTTGATCCAGTTGATCTCCCACCCCACCCCCTTCCTGGAGTTTTGAAAGGACTCGAAGAGTTGGATCCGCACCCAGATCTTTGGCAAGGGTGACTGAGCCCCCCCCTGTTTGATTGTGTGAGTTTGGTTTTGTTCCTGTCCCTTCACTGCTGTTTATGAGGACACCGTTTTATTTCCTTTGAAGTCGCCGGGAGTTGGACGGTATGCAAATTCTTAATTAACAATAATAAATGTCTATTTTGTTCTTGGATTCTGTCTCTGCCAAAGTTCTCTCAAACCTTCAAGACTGGGGTGAGCTCTACGCTTCTCTGCCCAGTGGTGACTGAGTTGTGTTCCTAGTTTTTTCTTTTCTTTTTGCAATGAAACAATAACACCAAACTTCATCCAATAAAGTCCTAGAAGAACCAGGAGACCCAGAAAATCCACACCCGTCCCCTCTTCCCTTCGCTGTAGCTGGTGACAACTGTCCCGCCCAACCCTTTCCTGCCCTAAATTTTAGAGGGGGGGTGGAAACAGCACTTGATGCTTTATATTCCTAGCAAAAACAAGGTGGGAATGAAGTTTTGATGTTGAGGTTCTGGATCTACCTTCAGGCTTTATTCTACCTGCACGTCAAGAGAAGGAGGGTGGAACGACAGAGGTAAGATGTAAACAGAGGTCCGAAAGAGGAATCCTCAGAGAGATGCAAAAGAGAGGAGAAAAAAAACATGACTCATGCAGAGAGAAGAATGTACAGAGATTCGTGCAATGGTTGGGAAAGAAGGCCACACGGTATGGAGAAGACACAGACAGAAGAAGACCAGCGTTCAGCCTAATCACCAGCCCTGCCTGGCTGTCCTGGGACGGCTGGAAGGGACAGCCCACAGATGTGACACTCAGATCCATGCTTTCACAGCAGAACAATCCCCCATGCACGGTGCCCTGTCCCCCCAAGGAGGATTAGTAGAGCCATCTCCCCCCTCCACCGTCAGCCCGAAAGGAGCTAGTTTCTCTGGAGAGAAGCAGGAAAAACCAGTCATGCGCCACGGCTGTTAAAAAATGAAGAGTGCAGTCAGGCTCGAGGCGAGAGAGACGCGGGAAAAGTTGTATTGCGAGAGATTCAGTGGGGCTCCGAGTTCGACATGCGTGCAACCTGGCTCTAGAGAGACCTTGAAGATTCGGTAGGAGGAAAAACTTGCAACGTGGCCACCACGAATTGGGAAAGAAAGAGAGAGGAGGCTAAAAATGTTTTATTGTGGGTCAACAAGCTCACCACAAGCTTCAGATTTGGACTTTACCTTCATGATTGTCTAGCAAGGTTTCTCTTTTTTTAAAAAAATTAATGAGAGTAGGGGAAAAAAAGGAGAAATACACAGCCAATATCACTAATTCATCAACAATGCAATTTAGGTTTTTTTGACATACAAAAATTGTACTTCGATGTCTTACTGATTGAGGAATGATGAAATGTTTGCCTTAAAAGAAATAAAACTTTTTTGAAAAAACAACAACAACAATGCAATTTAGGTTTTTTTTAACTGGTGACATGGGTCTACTTTCTAAAAACTTTTATTATTTTAAATGAAGGGATTGTGGTCCAAACGCCAGCACAAACTACTCCCAAATTAATGAGATTAGGACTATTCTGAGCCAGAATATGCAACATTTCTGGGGATTTCCTGCGAAGAGAAGTTTCAACTTTTGGTCGTTTCAGGATGAAAAAAATATGTAAAAAGTTAGAAATATAGATTTGTCCGAGTGGCCCATAAATATGTGCCAGACCCAATTGAAAAAAGCACATCTCTAACAATTTGGAATAAAACAACTTCTTTCTGGGCATCTGATGTGGGGTTTTCTCATCTCATAACTTTGCCCTTAACATCAGTGAGAATTGCTTTCTCTGCCATTTTTAATTATCCTCAACAGAAGTAGTACAGGTAGTCCTCGACTTAGGACCACAATGGAGCCCAAAATTTCTGTTGCTAAGAGAGCGACAACTGTTGAGTGACTTTTGCCCCATTTTACAATCTTTTTTCGCCCCAGTTGTTAAGAGAATCACCGCCGTTGTTAAGTTAGTAATGCGGTTGTTAAGCGAATCGGGCTTCCCCTTTGACTTCACTAGTTGGACGGTCGCAAAAGGGGATCAAATAGCAATAGCAGTTAGACTTATATACCGCTTCATAGGGCTTTCAGCCCTAAGCGGTTTACAGAGTCAGCATATCGCCCCCAACAACAATCCGGGTCCTCATTTCACCCACCTCGGAAGGATGGAAGGCTGAGCCAACCTTGAGCCAGTGAGATTTGAACAGCCAAACTGCAGAACTGCAGTCAGCTGAAGTAGCCTGCAGTGCTGCATTTAACCACTGCGCCACCTCGGCTCGACAAATGACTCGAGGACACTTTAACCATCACAAATAGGAATCAGTTGCAAAGCCTTTGAGTTTTGATCACATGACCAATGGGGATGCAGCCACAGCCATGTGAAAAATGGCCATAAAACACTTTTTAAAGTTCTGTTGCAACTCTGAGCAGTCATTAAATGAACTGTTGTATGTCAAGGACTACTTGTATTTCTCCTCTCTGAAGCTTCTGGATGCTTTGGCAAAGCGAACTCTTGTTCTCCCTCAGGACATACCTGGCACAACCCGCTCATAATATACCGTAACGAAAAGGGAGGTTTGTGGTGCTGGGAACCCCAAAATTCACTGACCCCCATCATGCATCGCCCCTCAGCAAATGAAGGTTTGGCCAACGTCATCTAGAAACCTAGGCCCATTTGCAAGCACCCCGAACTGAATCCCCCACCAACGAAGCCCAACTGGCCACCCGAGACAGACCACCTGGCGTCCTTCTCCCTCCTACCTGTAGGACGTAACCTTCTCGAGCGCTCTGTTCCCGTCCCAAAGCTACTTTGAGCTGGTCTTGTAGGACACGG
Source organism: Thamnophis elegans (assembly GCF_009769535.1). Classification (NCBI taxonomy): domain Eukaryota; kingdom Metazoa; phylum Chordata; class Lepidosauria; order Squamata; family Natricidae; genus Thamnophis; species Thamnophis elegans. The sequence goes on from NC_045554.1 coordinate 1,718,696, forward strand.
TTCTGCTCCAAGAGCTCTGAAGCTGCCTTTTGACTCTGCTCCAGCTGAAAGTCCAACAGGGAAGGCGTTAAGCAAGGATGGGGAGGGAGGGACCAAAAGATCCCAAGCGTGGTTGGAGCGTGAAGTTTCAATAAGGAAAACCAACTTGGTTGGAGAGTTAGCAATAGCAATAGCAGTTAGACTTATATACCGCTTCATAGGGCTTTCAGCCCTCTCTAAGCGTTTACAGAGTCAGCATATTGCCCCCAGCAGCAATCTGGGTCCTCATTTTACCCACCTCGGAAGGATGGAAGGCTGAGTCAACCTTGAGCCGGTGAGATTAGAACCGCCGAACTGCAGATAACAGTCAGCTGAAGTGGCCTGCAGTACTGCACCCTAACCACTGCGCCACCTCGGCTCTTAGTTGCCTGACCCAAGAGCTTCCCACTTGAACTAAAGTGGACAAGTTCCAAGATGGGAAATGGGAAGCATCAGGTCTTCTTGGTCTCCTCACAATGCCCATGAATAGTGACTTTGCCACTAGAGTTTCCAGTGGTCATCCGTCCTTCCACCCTCCCTCCCGTTTTCTTTCTTTCCTTCCCTCCTCCAGTTTTCCTTCCTTCCTTCCTTCCCCACCTCCTTACCTCCTTTTCCAGCAGCACAGTCAGATGCTGCTTATGGAGTATCTCGCCATTCTCCTCTGGGTGAGGAAGATGTAGCGGGGCAATGGGGATCTGCTTCTCCTCCCGCAGAGGAGTGGTCTCCACCTGATGCCACCTCTGCTCGATCTCCACATGGACGCTTTGAGGCTTGGCCTCTGGAGCGGCAGGCAGGCCCGAAAGCCTATCCACCTCCATCCTGGAGAAGTCTTCTGAGCTCCCTCCATCCGTAGCATCCAGATGTTCAAAGCGCTTCCTTCTTTCCTCTCTTCGGCGGGCACGTTCTCGCTCCAGTTCCCCGGGATCTGTTTCTGAAGGGCCACTCCTTGGGATACGGAGCGGAGGTGTCATTCAAAGTCTCCGCCAAATTGGCTCGCTCCTGAGCCAGGACCTGCTGGATGGGGCGGAACTCCGCCCAGTCAAAGGTTTTGGAGCGACCTTCTCTACGGCGTTCCCTGGCTCGACTACGCTTGTATTCGGGGTCGATCTCAGCCTGCTCCGTCTCCTGCTTCTCGCTTGGCTTGGGACAAGTCTCAAAGGAGATGCCATTTTTGCTCTTCTCTTCAGGCAGAGAGCTGGTAATAAGGGATTCAGAAGAGAGAGGAACAGAAGGAAGTTAGAACACGGACCCAATTTCCCATCCCTATGTTCTTCTCCAATTGCTCCAGGAAGACACCATCGGAGGCCAAAATTATTGGAGGCATGGAATTTGATAGAAACAGAGTTATTACGACATCATATTCAAGAGAATGTCTATCCTTTGGCTTAAGAAAACCTGGAACAGCGTTGACGATGCAGAGGAAGATCTGACTGATGACCTTCCTACTCATATAGGCGGGAGCCTTTCCTATCCCTGGAATACAATGCATTGTTCATAACTATTGGTGCACAGTTTCCATTCTTCCAACGCCACAAGATGTAAGCTTTGAACATTCAACCAGATCAAGCCTTGGTCACACCTATTCACCTTGCATCAAAATCATCTTAAAGCAAATTTGCAAAATGACCTGACGTTTGGAGCCAGATTTTTTTTTTTTTAAAGTAATAATGCTAAACTCGGGACAGACGTAGAACAGAGATTTATCTTTGAAGGAGCAGAACAGATCACAAAAGCGAAAGCAATCTAAAATCTCCTGCGCGGAGGGTTATTGTCTCTGGAAACCCTGCTTCTGCTTTTTTATGATGGAAACCCTATTTTAGCTTGCGCTGGCCTCTCTCCTTTTTCATGTTCCCTGCTCTTCGCAAATGTTCCTTAACTATTTTCTCCTCCACTTCTCCTGAAAAGAGCGAGATTGAGGCTCATAACAAAGCTGTTGTGAGATTCAGCAGCATCATTATTCACCGGCATTACATGAAGACATTCATGAAATGCTCTTTTCTTCTTTTTTTGCTGAGCAGGTCAAGAAGAGGCCAGTTTTCCCCAAGAAGACCTTCGTTTGAGACCAGGGCAAGAATTTTCTGTTCCATTACACCCCACGGAAGAACGGAAGGTCCTCTCCCTCCAGCTGACTTCAGTGCTAATAACAGAAGCCTGTTGACTTGAAGCACTGAGCAGTATCCTAAAAGCATCCTAGGAAATAAAATTGAGGGCTGATTGCAATGTTTTATCCCTATCACGAAAAGAATATCTACCAGTGAAGGACTGGAATGAAGCATCCTTGGTGCTCTCTGAGCTTGGTGGTTTTCTGGTAGACGTTTCATGACCCAACTAACAATCATCATCAGTGCTAGAAGGGAGGGGGTTTGCTCTCAGTTTATATTCTAGTGGCTTGCTCTGGGTTGTCTCAAAAGGTTTTATTTGGGTTGAGAGGTTTATTGTTGGCTTGCTTGCAATCCTCGATTGGGGTATTGTTTACTTGATTGTTGGTCAATCCAAACCCCAATCCAAGAACCTGCCAAACAAGTCAACAATAGCAATAGCAGTTAGCAGTTAGACTTATATACCGCTTCATAGGGCTTTCAGCCCTCTCTAAGCGGTTTACAGAGTCAGCATTATTGCCCCCCAACAATCTGGGTCCTCATTTCACCCACCTCGGAAGGATGGAAGGCTGAGTCAACCTTGAGCCGGTGAGATTAGAACCGCTGAACTGCAGATAACAGTCAGCTGAAGTGGCTGCAGTACAGCACTCTAGCAATAGCAATAGCAGTTCGACTTATATACCGCTTCATAGGGCTTTCAGCCCTCTCTAAGCGGTTTACAGAGTCAGCATATCGCCCCCACAGTCTGGGTCCTCATTTCACCCACCTCGGAAGATGGAAGGCTGAGTCAACCTTGAGCCGGTGAGATTTGAACAGCCGAACTGCAGATAGCAGTCAGCTGAAGTGGGCTGCAGTGCTGCACCCTAACCACTGCGCCACCTCGGCTCATCAAATAAGCATCCCAATCCAAAAACCTCCAAGAACAGCCCCACCATCACTGCCAGGGCAAGCCACTAGAACATAAACCGAGAGTAAGTCCCACTCCTCACTAGCCCTGGTGATGTTACCTAGTTTGGTAATGAAATGCCTGCAAGAAAACAACCAAGCTCAGAGAGCACCAAGGGCCCCTCAGAAAACATCTAGGCAAACGGGACTCTGTTAAGATATTTAATGTTAAGATATCTCTGTTAAGATATTTAATAGCTGGAGAAGTGAGGGCTTGGACAATGAGTAAGAACACACAGTTATAGCTATACTTGGTTGGAGAAAGCTGGCCAGTGCATGAGGCAATCTAAGCTGTGATTGGTTGCTGTAAGTGAAAAGGGGGGTTTCCTTAGTTTCCCGCCTTTTTCCTCTGTGCGCGCTCTGTGATTTACCTCACGTGCTCCTGCCGGGTTGATTTACCTGCCATGCTCCTGTTTGCCTGACTATCTTATTTAAATAGATTTATTTATATAAACTACAAGTTCATGCCAGAGCCTCTGACTTCATTTGGACAACTGCTGCGCAGCCCTTGAAGAGCATTTGAAGACTTCAGCTTGTCCAGAATGCAGCCGCTAGAGCGATTGTGGGTGCATCTCGGTTCACCCACGTTACACCTATCCTGGCTGCCTATTGGTCTCCAGACGCGCTTCAAGGTTCTAGTCATTACTTATAAAGCCCTACATGGTATCAGACCTGGGTACTTGAGAGACCACTTTCTGCCAATTACCTCCCAAAGACCTATTAGATCCCACAGATTAGGCCTCCTCCGAATTCCATCTGCCGGCCAATGTCGACTGTCGACTACTCGGAGGAGAGCCTTCTCTGTGGTTGCTCCGGCCCTCTGGAACGACCTCCCCATAGAGATTCGGACCCTCACCACCCTTCGGGCTTTCCGCAAAGCCGTCAAGGACCTGGCTGTTCCGGCAGGCCTGGGCTGGTGAGTTCCCAGCCCCACTTGAATTGTTGTGACTGTTGTGAGTTTTTTTAAACTGTTCTTTGTAATTTGTTTCTCGTTTTGTTTGTTCTTGTAGTGTTCCCTTCCCCTTGGTTGTTAGCCGCCCTGAGTCCCTCTGGGAATAGGGCGGCATAGAAGTTTAATAAACCCTAACCTAAACCCTAATTCCCTGACAGACTCCCATGTATATATTTACAATATGTCCGAACCAGGACATCCTCATTGCACAGGAACAACTCTCAAGACAAAACTGGATAATTATATCCTACAGAGATACAAATGGCCCAGATGTTTGTGCTGTTCCTCTCCTCTCCAAAAAGTGTGTGTGTGTGTGTGGGGCACGCATGAAATGGCTTTTTAGTGCATTTTTCCCAAGCTTCCATTTAGCGGTGAAAGGGAAGAGGGGTGGCTACAATATGGCCTTCTTCTCCAAGACAAGGACCAGCACAGGACCTAATGCAAGCCAGTGCTCACATCAAGGGAAGCTGCGATGCTCCGATGCTCACTGCCAAGGTGGACGTCCAAATGAAGGGGAGACAAACAGGCAGAGACAGGCAAGGGAAAAGGTTTGGAAGATGCTGGAAACGAGGTCTTGTCACACAACGGAACGCATGCCAGCCTCCAGCGGTGCACATTTTGCAGGGTGGACTTAAAATTAAACAACGTAAGAATTGAACTCTAGGGCTGCATTCCCCTAACTTGGACTGCTTTCACTATCCCAACTAGCTTGGAAACATGAGCAACTAGAACACAAACTACGTTGCTTTCTTTTCAGGATGAGCCGGGGAGTCTGGCTACCGGTTGACGCTTCTGAAGATCGTGGAAGCACTCAACGATGAGAGTGGATGGATCTACCTTATAGCAGAGGATCTTGCTAGTTTTTAGGAAAATCCTACTCAGTTGGCTATCTTTTCCAAACCACTCCCTTAAAATGGCAGGGACGGCTTGAATAAATGTACGAATTATCCTATTTTCTTTAAAACCCACACAACTTTATTTGGCTCTCTAAGACAAGCCACCAATATCTAGCCATCAACGTGGATGCTTCTAAAATCTGCTGTATTGGCATTGACTGTAGGAAATAATCTAATCTCCAAGTAGAAAAAGGGTTTCTGGCACACTGTTTGCAAATGTAAAAAAGAATCAAGCTTTTTTGGGATGAAGAGGTTGAAAAATGCCCTCCTGAATAGTTATTTTATCATCATCTATCGAGGTTTGACTGATTGAACTTGAGATGTTGGCAACGGGAGTCCAACTCATGTCGAAGTAGCTTTAGGTCTACAGACAGCAGTTACAATCAATGGAAATTTCCTTCACAAAGAAGAATTACAGGTTGATTTTCATCATTAATAGAGCAGAAAAATATGGGAAGGTGGGGGGATGTCAGAATGACCATTGGGGTTGACCTGTGTAGGTTCTCCGTATCATCTTTTCAAGGCAGGTCTCAAAGGATTATATTCTGGAATGGCTCTCTTATTTTATCTATTTATTTTCAGCACCCAAGGATATCTTGCATCTGCAAAAACTATTCAAATATCTGATGTATCAATTTATACTAGTATTTCCTAGATGTAAATAAAGCCTGGCCTCACTCTCAGGCAGAAGTGTACTAGAAGACACTGGCTGCTCTTCTGGAGCTTACCTTTTCCCCCAAATTCAGTCTTCCTCACCTGCCCAACAATGACTCAATCTAAATCCTGTGACAGAACTATCTACCTTTTACAAAAAAATGACCCTACCCTCAACTCAACTGATGATGTTTCCACAGTTGGGCAATGAAATGTCTCCTCGTAGACAAACCAAGCTCAGAGAGCAGCAAGGATTCCTAAGTTCAACCATAAACTCATAGTTTCTCTCCTTGGTGGCACTTCATTTCACATGACCCATGTGCCAGGAAGTAATTTCAGATATGCCTAGTCACTGTGACCCGACAAAAGGGCGAACGACAAAACCGCGCCCGATTAAACCGTGTCGCTAAACCGCAACGTCAATCAATGCGCCGACAACAGCGCGGAGACAGAAGGGGATTTCAGTCGACAGAGGGGCGATTTAAGTTAAGGTAAGGGTTAGGGTTAGGTTTAGCATTACGTTTAGGGTTAGGTTTAGCGTTACGTTTAGGTTAGGTTTAGGGTTAGGGTTAGGGTTAGGGTTAGCATTACATTTAGGGTTAGGTTTAGTTTTACAGCGCGCTTCTGTCGCCGCACTGTTGTTGGCACGATTCAGCGCTCATTTGTCAAAGCGCTTTAGAACACGCGGTTTTGTCACCGCGGTTTAGTCGGGCGCGGTTTTGTCGTTCGCCCTTTTGTCGGTGACCCCTAGTCATAGGACTTGATTATCTGGCTTAAAGAACTAGTGGTGTGGCTAGAGGTTCCTCTACTCATATACCCAACTTTGTAATTTAGAGGACAAAGAAGCATTTGTTTACTACTATGGTTGGCAGAATCTTCGGTTGCACGGATACCTACTGAACGAAGAGATTGCAAGAGATCCTACAAACTCTTACTACAAATCTTCTGATCTATTTGAGTTTCTGGCTGTAGGATCAGCTGCGGCCCCTCCAAGAGAAGTTCCTTCAGCTGCATTTCCAAGAAGGCCTGCATGGTGAGGCCAGAAAGCGACACCACAGTTACTGTAACGCGCTCTACATGGGGCTGCCCCTGAAGAGTGCTCGAAGACTGCAGTTGGTCCAAAATGCAGCCGCGCAAGCAATACTGGGTGTACCTAGATATACCCATGTTACACGCATCCTCCACGAGCTGCACTGGCTCCCCATTGGTCTCCGGACATGCTTCAAGGTGCTAGTCGTTACTTTTAAAGCCCTACATAGTTTAGGACCTGGTTACCTGAGGGACCGCCTCCTGCCATTTACCTCCCAACGACCAATAAGATCACACAGATTGGCCTCCTCCGGGTACCATCGCCCGGTCAATGTCAGCTGGTGACCCCCCGGGGGAGGGCCTTTTCTGTTGCTTCCCCGGCCCTATGGAATGATCTCCCCGTTGAGATCCAGACCCTCACTACTCTTCCGGTCTTCCGTAAAGCCACTAAGACCTGGCTGTTCCGGCAGGCCTGGGGCTGTTGATTAGCATCCAGCCCCACTTTAAGTAGTATGTATGTTGTGGAATTTTAAATAATTGTATTTCTATTTTAATTTTTATATATTCCCTTGTTTGTCTGTAAGCCGCCCAGAGTCCCTAGGGAGTGGGCGGCATACAAATGTCAATAAACTTCCAAACTTCCAATTCTGCAAGTAAATTCCGCCATCCTCACCTCCCTCCCGCCTCAATTGTTGGAGCAAAATAAGCAGGAGTTTCTAATCCAGACAAGTGCAGCAAAAAAGAGGGACATGCAGTGAACAAGTATACAAACCACAAAACGTTAATACAGGAGAGAACACAGTTTTCCAACCTTGGCTTCAGCACGGATAACTTCAAAGAGAAGCTTTTCCTGCGAGTGCGTGGAAATTAACACATGAGGGAGTGAGGCAGAGAGACTGGGCGGAGAGAGAGCGTGGAAAGTCGGAATGGAGGATGGACAGAGAAGAAGGAAAGCAATTCTGGGCTGAGCTGGTTGCGTCTCTTCACACATCACTTTAAAGCAGGGTTTCTTAACCTGGACAACTTTAACCAATAGCAATAGCAGTTAGACTTATATACCGCTTCATAGGGCTTTCAGCCCTCTCTAAGCGGTTTACAGAGTCAGCATATCACCCCAACAACAATCCGGGTCCTCATTTCACCCACCTCGGAAGATGGAAGGCTGAGTCAACCTTGAGCCGGTGAGATTAGAACCGCTGAACTGCAGATAACAGTCAGCTGAAGTGGCCTGCAGTACTGCACCCTAACCACTGCGCCACCTTGGCTCTAAGACGTGTGAACTCCCAGAATTCCCCAGCCAGCCATACTTGAAGATGGTGGACCTCAGCTCCCAGAATTCCTCAGCCAACAAACACATCTTAAAGTTGCCAAGGGTGAGAAATCCTTCTTTAAAGCAACATTCCATGCTTTGCGAGTACACCATAGATACACTCCTCGCCATGGTGCTTACTCTTCCTTTTGCACAAGCAAATACCAAAATAGGAAAGGAAGCCCTTGCTACCACATTTGAAGGCAGATTATTACAAAGCCCTGTCAAACCAAGGTTTTAACTTTGACTGTTTAATTTTCTCGAAGGACCTACAGGTTGGATCTACTGTAGATCAAGGGCCAGGTAGGACCTACTGTAGAGTCATGTTTAGTGACAACACACACCCTTTATTTAAGAGGAAGGAAAGGTCCTAACTGGAAGATGATTGTTAATGCAAATTAACATTTGTGCAAGGACTACCTTGAAGTTGAAACTGGCTGAAGTGCGGTTAATTACATTTCTATTTGGTGCATTGAAGCTCACTCAGGTGAAAAGCAGCTAGGATGATACGGTGCCCTGAGCTCTAACTGAACAAAGAGTTCAAATCGAGGTTCCTTTTAGTTCCTCCACCTTAGCTTCTCATCACTCCACATGTTTAATAAGAGGTGGAAAGAGAAATCAGTCGACAGGGCATCAACCTGTCCTTTCTAAATTGTGCAAAATCAAACTCTCAGAAACCAGTCTCCGAAAGTAATTGTAAGAAAGCGGAGGACAGAGAAATCAGAAGTAAATGGATTTGTGGAGAAGTGTGATGAAGATAGTTGGGAAAGATGACCAAGCATTCTTGTTTCATGTTTTTTTTACCTGGTCACATCTGGAGCGACTGTGGGACGAACATGTTTCATAATGGTTTGGATCCAGTTCCGGCGGATTCCAGATGTCATAGCAGAAAGAATGAATTTGCCTTCTTTAGTCTAGGAAAGAAGAAAAGATGATGGTTGAGCCTCTCTAGGACAGATGTTTCTGGGAGAATTTTCTACAGATCTCCTGCTGGGACTCTTCACCTTTCTAAAGTAGCAATAGCAATAGCAGTTAGACTTATCTACCGCTTCATAGGGCTTTCAGCCCTCTCTAAGCGGTTTACAGAGTCAGCATATCGCCCCCAACAACAATCCAGGTCCTCATTTTACCCACCTCGGAAGGATGGAAGGCTGAGTCAACCCTGAGCCGGTGAGATTTGAACCGCCGAACTGCCGAACTAGCAGTCAGCTGAAGTAGCCTGCAGTACTGCACTCTAACCACTGCGCCACCTCGGCTCTTCTCAAGTAAGTAGCTTCTCAAGTGAGTTTTCAGAAGAAGTAATGGAATGAACGGGTTCTTTCTGGTTCTGCTTTCCAAGAAACATCCGCCCAACTTCAGATAATAGTAGACCATATATTGAATGGTTCTGGAGAACCATGATGGGCCATTGATGGTGGGAAGGGTTTGGACCAGATTTTCCTTCTGGAACCCTAGGACACCTTGTGAAGGAGATGGGATCTTCACTGCCTGAGGAACTTACTCTATAAATTGGGTCGCATAACAACTGCAACGAAGAAAACCAACGCTGCCCCATTAATTAAATTACAGGACTTATACGACCACCTATCTCTCATCTATAATCCCTTTGTAGACGGGATGGGCTCAAGGTCCTTATTTAGAAGATGTCTACCACTTGTATGTATAGTCTACCATGTCTTACATGGATCTGGAAACCATAGTTTCGCTGGACGGAGTATTCCGTGACATCGAAGCACGTTGACAGTCAATTTCCCCATCCAAATCGGCTGCCTGAGAAAAGAGAAGAGATGCGTATGAGGGCAACATAGGTCAATGGTGAAAAAGGTATAGCAGCTTATTTCTGTCACAAAATATAAGATGGAATCCTCTAGCTGAAGAATCAAACTGGAGTCCAAGGAGGTTGTGGGGAAGAAAGAAACAGAGGTGGTGTGAACATCAGAAAGGGTCCACCAAGGTCTAGTTTTTGGTCTCCACCTCAACCTACCTCCTCTGCACTGAATCCTGGTAGTATCTCAGGCTCTGGTCCGTCAGCACAAACCAATGCTTCTTCCACTACAACAACGACAACAAGAAGAATACAAGCCATTTTATAGACATTTTTCCTTCCTAAGATGGGAAACCTGGTTTCTTAGATAGGTAGGAGAGAGTAGGTGGGCGGGTGTGATCATTATACTGGGCAGAATTCTACCAACATTATGCTGAGAGAACATCTACATCCAATCTAGGCAGAAATAGCTTGAGAATTTAGATGGTTTTCAAAGTTTACTCTCTCCGAGGTGCAATCCCATCTACGGTGGTTCACCCAGGTAAACAGCACCCCAAAACGTACCTGCCCATCTTCATCCTGTTTTGTCAGCCATCCCTTTTTGAAGTTCAGCAAATCTGGCTACAAAGGAGAGAAGAGAATTTAGCCTCTCATCTCAACTGAGGTGACATATAACATATAAAAAAATCCTGTTTTTCCTGAAGAATTCAGCTTCATCTTTGAACGCAACCTCTTCTTCAAGAAAGGGAGTTTACTCAGGCAGTCAACTCATAACTGGAGGCTAAAACTTATAAAGAATGGTTGCCAAACTGGGTATGTCTATTTTAATGAAAGGAAGGACCAGGGTGACGTGATAGCAGTTCCAATATTTGAGGGGTTGCCACAAAGAAGAGGAGTCAACCTATTCTCCAAGGCACCTGAGAGCAGAACAAGAAGCAATGGGTGGAAACTAATCAAGGAGAAAGCAACTTAGAACTAGGAGAAATTTCCTGGCAGTGGGTACAATTAATAAGTGGAACAACCTGCCTCCAGAAGTTGTGGGTGCTTCATTACTGGAGGTTTACAAGAAGAAATGGACAACCATTTGTCTGGAATGGTATAGGGCTTCCTGCCTGAGTAGGGGGTTGGGCTAGAAGACCTCTAGGTCCCTTCCACTCTCTTTTTATTCTCAGAACCACCAAATTGTTGAGCTTACAGTCATGGAAGATTCTGTAGACCTTCTGTCCAGTGATTTCGCTCTCCTGTGGGAGACATAGTAGAAGTTGACACGTCCAGGATGGTCCCACTTGCTGTTTCAGCAAGCAGATCCTGCAGGGAGTATAAATGTTTCATGGTCATCAGATTCAGACTCCAATTCTGCTTAATAAGGAAGAGAAGCTCAAGAGGTCATCTCTGATCTCTCATACTTCCAAGGATACCAGTTACATTCTGATTCTGGAGAGGAAATCTCCAAGGAATTCATGGTGATGGATTGTTACGGGTCATTGTCCTACAGGCTGGGGAACTCTGGAATTTGAAGTCCATGCCTCTTAAAGTTGCAAAGGTTGAGAACGCTGTAAATCTCAAGAACATGAAATCGTTGCTGACTCACCCGTTTCCTAGGGAAAACCCTTTTTTCGCTCCTGCCCTGCCGGTTTCGCTGGAGAGACCAGAGGAAGCGTTGACTTCCATGTGTTCCGGATTCTCTATGTCCAATGCTTCAAATTTTTCAATTACTTGGGACCTCCTGAGAGACAGGGAAAAGAGAAGGGAGGGGCATTTTAACAAAAGGGAAAGAAGGCCATCCTTATCCACGACAATATTCAAAATATTAATCTAATGATGCTTTGCTCTATTGTATTTCTAACCTGTCCTATTGCACAGACTCAGTGGATGGGAGGGGAAAAAAACAAGAATGATTGCGTAATTATAAATATAAATTAGTAACCTAGAAGGGATCTGAACGCCTGAAGCATCGGTCCAACTTATGAGCGCATTACCCAAAATGGAACCAGCCCATTTCATTCATCCAGGCAGCATGGAGCATTTGGATTTTCAAAGCTTGCAAATATGTCATTTCCCCACGCCCTCCTTTTAAAGCCACAATTGTGTGACAGAGTGAACTTTTGGTGAAGCCCAGGGTTCACATCCTCAAAAACCTCCCCAGAAAAACGGGGATCAATAGGATGATCTCTTTTGAGTTTTCTTGCAGATTTAAGGCAGCAAATCCATTCGGTGAATATATGGCATGAAATCCCATTTATAGAGCAGCTAATTAATGAAAATAATTCGTGCTAAGCTTTACAAGTCAAGAGTTACTCTTTATATTTAGTGGGGGGGGGGAACGCTTAACCAAGTCGTACACAGCCTTGGTTTAGTCTATAAACCAATGTCAACCTTGGTCCACCTGGACTTTAACATGGAAGAGGAAGAAAAGGGCTCAACCAAATTGATTTCAGCTCTGCATCTCCAGAATGGAAGGGAGCATTTTAAAACCTCCACTGAAGCTCAAATCCAGTCTTAAGTAGCCCTTGTCGAGGTCTGTAGTAACAAGGACTTCCTCTACTGGTTTAGTTCATACCAAGTACCGCCAGAGTCACCTTGTAGGGAAGACTGGCAGCATAGTAAAAAAATTAATTCATAAAATAGTAAAAATGAAGAGAAGGGAAGTGAAATAAGAAAAGAAGTTAAGTAAAACAGTGAAGTGACGAAATGTAAAGTACATAAAGTAAATAATAATAATAATGATAAATAAAAGTTACATTTAGCATGGGGAATGGCGTCTGTAACCATCAGTTTAAGAGAATCTGGATTGGGAAGGTCCTCTAACTCATTTTACACGGCTGTCTAATAAGGCTGAACCTGTTGAACTACAAGCTTCTTCCAAAACCTGGAGGCTGCAGGGATCCCTTCAAGGCAGAATTTGAATCACCGCATGCCACATGCAGACAGGAAAAGCACTAAGCGCACCCCCCACCAAGACACCTGTGGCAGTGAAGAGCCCCCAGCGCCCATGGCCCTTGACCAGAGAAGGCAAAATCATCATCATCATCATCATTAAAAACACCCTTCGGACCCCCTACCCGAATCCTCTGCCCTTGAGCCCTTCGCCATAATTAAAAAAAACCGACGGCCATCGCTTGCTTCCTTGCCAAGGCACCTCTTGGCTTCCCGTTGGGGAAGGGAAAATTCTCGGCCACCGTTTTTTCCATCTGGCTCGGCCCACGGGTCCGCTTCCTCATCCAAGCCCACCCACCACCTCCCCCCCCAGCCACCCACCCCCCCACAAAAAATAAAAATAAAAAAAAGCAGCTTGATTGTCATGAAGGGGAAGGGCACCAGCAAGTTGTCTACAGCTTGAGATTTATTTTATTTTTGTTTTGAGATGAGATGGGAGCGAAGCAGCAGGACAAGGTATCACACAGCAGAGGAGGTGAAGAACAGAAGACCTGCAAGAAAATAAAAGCTGGACAATGAATGAACAAAAAAGGTTATCTTCCCTTCCTCCCCTTGCCCTCCCCCCCACCCAGCCCCCTCCCCAAACCTAGGCATCACAAAAGGAAAGCGAAAACCAAAGTGCGAAATCATCCACACCATTAAATAGAATAGTGATCATCGTAAACGTCAGATTGCGATCCCCCGCTGTGAGTGGTTACCCAGCGTCAAGGAAAAGAGGGTGGCAAGAATAACAGGCTTGGAAGGGGGGCCCTGGAGGTCTTCTAGTCCAACCCCCTGCTCAAGCAGGGGACTCTATGCCATTCCAGACAAGTGATTGTCTATCTCTCCTCCAGTGTTCGAGTAGCCATGGAGGAACCTGTTCTACTGAGCAATTGTTCTCACTTTCAGGAAATTTTGCCTTCCTTCTAATTGGACCTCTCTTTAACAAGCTTCCACCCATTGCTTCTTGTCCTGCCTTCAGGTGCTTGGAGAATAACAGAATTGGAAGGGTCTTTGGAGGTTTTCTAGTCCACCCCCAGCTCAAGCAGCAGACTCTGTACCATTTCAGATAAACGGCTGTCCAATCTTTCCTCAAAACCTCCAGTGATGAGCACCCATGACTTGGAAGGCAAGAAAAAGCCTCACCCCTTTTTCTCTCTGGCCTGGTAGGTTTTGACAGCATCAAGACCAGCGTCTGCAACCTGAAGCCTGGAGGATTCAACTCCCAGAATTCCTCAGCCAAGTTGCCAAGACTGGAGACCCCCGATCAAGAACCAGATGGTAAAGCCAGAAACTCCCAATTTTAACTCTGAAAGGATGGATGAAACTTGGGGTGCACTGCCAATCACGGTCCACAAACTTCCCAAAACCTTTAAAGGATGGGGTCATTGATAACTGGGGAGCTAAAAAGAGATTAATTTTAGCTCCCCAGTTATCAATGACCCCATCCTTTAAAAGTTAACTATTCCCTGCCATTCCAGTTGCTTTCCTAACATGTCTCTGCCAACAAAAATTGGGGATCTGCTTGGAAGACTGTCCCCATTTCCCTGGACTCATTGCTGGGAAACCTAGAAGATTTTGTCTCTTCTACGTTGCAATTGTAAGGGCCTCCATAACAATTTTTTTGGGGGGGGAGTACCATTTCTGGATGCTTAATCTGAACCCCACCCCACCCCCCATTTCAGGTGGAATTTAATAACAGGAAGATACAATTTAATTTGGAAGCAAAGCACCTGTTGGTTAGTCGGAAGTAATAAGAAGATGCTATTGTTTCGCTTTGAGGTTAGTTTGCTCCAGTGAACCATACTCTAAAATTGAAGACTTGTGATACTTCAAGTCCCAGAATTCCATGCTGGCTGGGGTATTCTGGGAGTTGAAGTCCACAAGTCTTAAAGTTTCCCAGGTTAGATACCCTTACTCTAAAATGACCAGGTAGCTCAGTGAAAGGAGGGGTTAAGAACCGGAAAGGAAAAACCAACATTAAAAACAATTTGCTTTCCATAGTCAATGTTTCCTTCTTTGATCTGTTACGAAGCAGGAAGATGGAAATGAGGATGGAAAATCAACAGGAGATCAAAGGGCTGTATTTATGCAAACTCCATTCAGAGAGAACTGTTCAATGCCACCCAGAGTTATTTTTTCAGGAGACGGGCGGGCCGTATAAATTTGAATAATGAATGAATGAATGGAATGCATGTATAAATAACAAAGACTCAATTACCACAAATGAAGAAAAAAAGAAAATATGTTAATAGCATGCTTTAGTTTCGGTGGTGGAAGTAAGCAGGGAGCAGGCGTTATGTAAAATCTTAACTGATGGAATTTCTCCATCTGGTTTTGTATTTTCAAGCCGCCTGGTCTCTCTCTCTCGGTGACCATAAGGCTAGAAAGGAAGAATTTTTCAACGTATATAGGTAATGTTCGACTTACGACCGTAATTGAGCCTGGAATTCTACTGCAAGTCACACCGGTCGTTAAGAGGGTCACCACATGACCACGTCCAAACTTACGACATTTTCTGCAGCGATTGTAACTTGAATGGTTGTTAAACTGAAAATTACTTGTACCGGTCAATGAGAACTAGAGGCATGCCGAACTTATTTGTCCCACAAGTGGCTGCAATAACCATTATGGTTGAAGATACGTTTCTACACAGGTTGTAACGGTGAAACTCTCCACACAGATTAAGGAAGTCTTTGACTTATGGCTGTTATGGAACCCAAGAATTTCCATCGTTAAGTCCTTGTTGGTCGTAAGTCGAGGAACCTACATGACTGGACCCTCACCTGTAAAAGTGAGCCAGTTGTCAAGCACCAGAAATGAGGCCATATGACCACAGGAGGGTGTGGAGCTGTCGGAACTCTGGACCTGGGTCATAAGTAGCTTTTTAGAGGGTCTGTTGTAATTTCTTAACAGTTCACCAAGTGATTATTAAGCGAGTATTACTAGCTGATTTGGGATTTCAAGATTGTTTGATTTGTGCATGGATGTGCAGAATGCCACAGGTTCGTTCATACATTAAAGAATGTTAGGCAATCTCTTCCACCAAACCTATAACTTCTCTCCAATGAATATGACAATGCAGGAATCTTATTTGGAGGAAAATTCTATCAAAGTGTGAAATTAAACGGACAATTGGTTTGTTTTATGTCCCAGAATTAGGAAACCCATTTGCTAAAAAGAAATGTTTGGGGTGTCCACAGGGATGGCACACCTGCCGTGAGCTATCCTTTCGGTCTAATCTTTCTCATCCTGGGGAATCTGGGATTTGTTCCCACTTAAACCGGATTCAATCTAGTTAACAGACACAAATCCCTACCGACAGTTTGAGGACTCAGTTAAAGGAATGCCCAGCCTCATCATAAAAATGCTTTCCCGGGGACGTGTGTGTTTTTGAAACCCTCAGACGTAAATGTAAATACGTCCAGCACATCTCCAGCATCATAGCTGATCTATACTTCAAACTAAAATCCAAATATTTCTAAATATTTCACAGGGCACAAGTCTTGAGCAACTGCTTTTTAAGAAGGAGACGCTCATGTTTACACTATACTCAAGTGGTAGAATTTCAAATCCGACGTGGTGGTCTGGCGTACGACTGGGAATTTCGGCCAAGGGCTTAAAAGAGAATAAGTTTGGAAAGGTTCAAGGAGCAACAAACAGGAGCCTCCTCCTGTTCGTTTTTCTACTCAAACACAGAACCGCCTTCCCTAACCTTTTAGTATCCAGCTGGCTTGGCTTTTGACTGGGGCAGAAAACGAAGGAAGACTGATGCAGATAATCCTTGACTTATACCATTCGTTTCGAGATAATTCAAAGTTACAAGGTCACTGAAAAATGCGACTTAGAATGAGTTCCCAAACTTACGACTAGGGTTCCCAAACTTACAACTAGGGTTCCCAAACTTACGACTAGGGTTCAGGGATCATGTGATCACCATTTGCAACCTTCCCAGCCGTTTCCGACAAGCGAAGACATGAGGGGATCTGGGTTCACTTAATCACCTGGATTGACTTAACAACTGCAGTGGCTGACTTAACAAGCCACAAGGTTGTAAAAAAAATCATACAGGGGCTCGGTTAAAAGCCATCTTGCTTAGTAACGGAAATTGTGAACCCAATAGAGGTTCGTGAGTCAAGAACTAGATGTATAAAAAGGTAGGATTTTCTAAGCTTCCACCCTTGAGGAAGGACCTTAATACAGTGTTTTCTCAACCTTGGTAACTTGAAGATGTCCGGAACGTCAACTCCCAGAATTCCCCAGCCAGCGAATGCTGGCTGGGGAATTCTGGGAGTTGACGTCCGGACATCTTCAAGTTGCCAAGGTTGAGAAACACTGCATAATAGAAGCTGAGAAATAGGATGCATTTCGGCTCATGTGAGACCAAGGCAGCAAAGTTAGCTGGGACTCCACATTATCTAACACCGTGATGGCACACCTATGACACATGGGCCAGAGGTGGCACGCAGAGCCCTCTCTGTGGCACATTCACTGTCGCCAGCTGCTCTTCTGGCTAGCTAGCTGGTCTTTGTGGGGGCCCCGAGTGCTGGAAAATGGCCTGAAAACAGTCTGAAAAATGGCCAAAAACGGGCTCTCGATGCCGAAAAGGTTCGCCATCCCTGATCTAACATCTCTTCAATCAGGAGGCCAACTTTTGCAAAACTTCTTTGCTATTAATAGTCCTGGGCAAGGCACCCTTATTAAATTGCTTAAAAGGTCTGTTTCTCCAGCCTTTAACACACAGAGAGAGAGAGAGAGAGGGAGGGAGGGAGGGAGGGAGGGAGGGAGAGAGAGAGAGAGAGAGAGAGAGAGAGAGAGAGAGAGGAGAGAGAGAGGGAGGGAGGAGGAGAGAGAGAACGAACTGCAGTTTTCAGTCCAATTTAAACCTTGATGGCCTGGAATAAACTGGTAGATTGAAAGGGTTTGGAGCAGGAGCAGAGAATGCGAGAGACAAGGAAAGGTATGAACTCCCGCAATCAGTTGGATTTTGGGAATATCATTGGAAGATCCATAGGAATTTTTTTTAAAAAACCTGAGACTAGGATGGTCTCAAGGGGTGGATTTGTCTGAAGTGCTACAGGGTTTCCTGCCTGAGCAGGGGGCTGGACTAGATGAGCTCCAAGGTCCCTTCCAGCTCCGTTATTCTGTCTTCTATTTCAACTTGGACACCAGGTGCCCTTCTGAATCCAGGATGCTAGGAAGACCGGTCCTGCCAAGGCTGGTTACAGAGCTTCCTTTGTTCCCAAACAACAGACTCCACTCAAGGATGGACAAGAATGTTAATGAGGCAATCAGAGAAATAAGTTACTGAAGCAGCCCAAAGCAGCGGATGGAGATTGGCAGAAAGGCAGGAAAATGTTCATTTAATAGCAGGGGGTTTATTAATGCAAGCGGGGCTAAAAGGTGTGTCTGAAGCCACCTGGAAGTTACAAGCAAACTTCACCAACCATCAAGAACCTCTGAAGACTAGCTGGGGAGGGGCGGGAATCCCTAACTTGTTTATTTTTATTTTTTATTTTATTTTATTTCTTTCTGTAAGCCGCCCGGAGACCTCCGGGATTGGGCGGCCTATAAATAAAATTAAACTTCAAACTTTATAGCCTGTTTCTGGGCTTCTTGCTAGCCAATTCTGGAAAAAAAAGAACAAGAATTGTTCTTCAATTGGTTTGAGAGACATCTGCTACGGGCAAGGAAGATCTGGTGGAGGTTTAGAAAGCAACCGGAGAATAATTCTTTTATCTCTTGGGAGGCCATATGCTCACAAGCCCCCAATCTGCATATTCTTCCTCCTTTCCTTATGAATTCTATGAATATACAACAGAACATCTGACGGGAATTCCTCACATCCGGTGCCTGGCACCTATTATCTTAGAAAGCACATGGTTTAGCTTCTTTCCTACGGCAAGTTTCTAGGCCTCATGAAGGCAAGCCTATAATGAATACCTGTGGGTAGCAGCCCATAGTGTTTTATAAAACGGGACAGGGTCAGAGTAACAAAACTGGGCTTTTTGTGACTTAGGGAAAGTTCTGAACACCTGGGACAGAATTCTGTTTTATTTCCTGTTGAATATTTTGCTAAAACCCACCCACTATTGCTTGCCCTTGAGCGATTCCTCAATAAATTGACCAACTTAAAAATACCCAGGGTGAAATTTAAAAATGGCTAAACTGGGCAAACAGAATAAAGCATTTTAGTTCCTTTTTGGATCCAGGTTTTGTGTGTGTATGTGTGTGTTTGCACAAAATGTCCTGGCTGGATGCAACCCGTAGCACAGAATTGATTCCGAAGCAGGACACCAATTAAACTTCAATACCACCACCACCCACACACAAACACACACAAAATGTGTCCGGTTCCCTCCTTGATCTTTTATCCATTATTGTTTTTATCTGCTGTATTTTAATGATGGATGAGTGTAAATGTTTAAATGTATTTTCTCCCAATGTTTTTTTTTTAATGTTGCCAGCCGCCCAGACTCATTAGATGGGTGGGAAATAAAATGTATAAATAAGTAAACAAACTTTGTCCTATGTGGCTCCTTTAGAAAAAAGGGAAGGTGGGTTCTGTCCTAAACAGGTGTCAGAATTCAGACCTCGCTTCCTTCCTCCTCCTCTCCCCCCCCCCCCCCCCGGCACCAAACTATTTTCCCACAGCTGCTTGCTAAAGTGTCAAAACCCGGGGTGAAATCCAGCAGGTTCTGGAGAACCGGTAGCGGAAATGTTGAGTAGTTCGGAGAACTGGCAAATGCCACCTCTGGCTGGCCCCCAGAGTGGGGAGGGGATGGGGATTTTGCAGTATCCTTCCCCTGCCACGCCCACCAAGCCACGCCTATAGAACCGGTAGTAAAACAAACTTTGAATTTCACCACTGGTCAAAACATTTCCAAACAGCAAAAACTGGATCATTTGGTCCCCCAAAGAGATGGAGGGGGAATTGGGGTTCTTATTTATTTATTTATTGAATTTGAAAGAGCCGAGGTGGCGCAGTGGTTAGGGTGCAGTACTGCAGGCCACTTCAGCTGAATGTTATCTGCAGTTCAGCGGTTCTAATCTCACCGGCTCAGGGTTGACTCAGCCTTCCATCCTTCCGAGGTGGGTGAAATGAGGACCCAGACTTGTTGGGGGCGATATGCTGACTCTGTAAACCGCTTAGAGAGGGCTGAAAGCCCTATGAAGCGGTATATAAGTCTAACTGCTATTGCTATTGCTAATTTATAGGCCGCCCAATCCCGAAGGACTCCTCTTATTAAGGCAATAAAACCATTTATTGAAGGGTTTGAACTCAGGTGCCCGGTAAACATTTTCTGTCCTCCACACAAGCTTTCAAAGGAGCAATGCGCCTGTATTTTGCGCATAAGCTGCTTAAGACCCCTTAGAAAAGCGGGCCGAAGCACAAGCCATGCTAAGCTTTCAGGTTTGACCTTCTGGGCCAGGGTCCTGTCGGAGGGCCTGTCTGTGCATGCTCCTGTTCCCCCTCCCATGAGGGCTAGAAACTTAAAGTCTTTAAAAAAAATTAAAGAAACAAATATGGTTCACATTTCATGACCAAATTCTGAACGTTAATGCTTGCACAACTTCTGCAAAAATATTTTTCCAGGTCGGCAAAGATTTAAAACATTCTTTTTCCCTTCTTCATCACGAGGGCTTCTGGCGCAGTACAGACTGTCCTCATTTAGCGACCGACGAAACCCTGCTTTTGCAAACCTTCGCAGATGTGCAAAGCAAAGGAAAGCTGAAGGAAGAGCGTAAAAAGGAAGGCAATTTCACTTAGCAACCGTTTCATTTAACAACCAAATTGCCGATCCCAATTGTGGTCACTAAATGCGGATGGCATGTAACACGTTCCAGAAAAGAATGCTGCGGCTTTGGCCATTATGGGGGACCAGCAACATCCTGAAGTCTTGTCTGATCCACCCATTTCGGCAACCCAGCGAGACCAATACAGATAGTCCTCAACTTACAACAGTTTTTAGTGACCTTCCAAAGTTACAAGGGCACTGAAAAAAAGGGATTTATGGCCATTTTTCACATGATCATGGCAGGATCCTCATGGTCACATGATCAAAATTCAGGCCACTGGCAACTGACTCACATTTATGACGGTCGTGTCCTGTGACCACGTGATCCATTTTGCGACCGCCTGACAAGCGAAGTCGTTGGAAAAACCAGATCCGCTTAACAGCCGTGTGACCAACTGAACAACTGCAGTGATTCACTTACCAACTGTGCCAGGAAAGGGCGCAAAATGGATCAAAAACTCACTTAGCAACCATCCTGCTTAGCACCCGAAATTTTGGGCTCAGCTGTGTTCATTAAGTCAAGGACTACCTGTAGGAGGCTTCAAAACCCAACCTGGCCATCCAATCTGTTTTGGGGCAAAAACCTCCCTTCCAAAAGACAGTTTTCATCCTCCGCCAGCCGAAAAGCGAGGCCCCGATTCGGGTCTTACCTCCTCTCGTTCCCGAACAGCCGAGCGACCTCTTCTCGGCCGGGACTCCTCGCCCGGGAGCTCCGCTCCAGCCGCTTCCGCTCGACTTGGAAAGCTTCGCGGTTACTGATGCGGATCGCCTTGGGCACATCGGCCAGTGTGGAGTATTTGCGGCTGACTTTAAAGGCACAGGGGCCGTTGCGCCTCTCCTCGGTCCTCGCCCCATTGCGGCCGGCGGAGTCCTTGTGCTTGGGGAACCGGAGGCCTCGGACGTCCAGGGAATTGAGAGAGAAACTGTGCACCATTCGGCCAGCCGGCCAGGTACCTGAAGAAGGGAAGGAACCGCTCGGCTGCTGAGATTGGGAGTCACCGTACCTGTGGTTGGGGGCGCAGGGGCTCGGGGGGGATGGCAGGCCCGGCAGCTGGTGCTCCTCTGCCTTGACCTCCTGCTTGGTCTTCTCCAAGGAAAAGTAGCCGCTTTCTACGCGCGTCTTCCGCCCGCAGTCGTTACGGTCGCCGTTCCTGGCAGCCTCTTCTGGAGGATGGGGAAATCATGGAAGAGAAGAGAGGAAGAGGTTGAGAAAGAAGGAGGGAGAGAGGAAAGAGAGGAAGAGGGAGAGAGAAAGAAAGGAAAAAGGAGAGAGAGGGAGAGAGAAAGAAAGGAAAAAGGAGAGAGAGGGAGAGAGAAAGAAAGGAAAAAGGAGAGAGAGGGAGAGAGAAAGAAAGGAAAAAGGAGAGAGAGGGAGAGAGAAAGAAAGGAAAAAGGAGAGAGAGGGAGAGAGAAAGGAAAAAGGAGAGAGAGGGAGAGAGAAAGGAAGGAAAAAGGAGAGAGAGGGAGAGAAAGGAAAAAGGAGAGAGAGGGAGAGAGAAAGGAAAAAGGAGAGAGAGGGAGAGAGAAAGGAAAAAGGAGAGAGAGGGAGAGAGAAAGAAAGGAAAAAGGAGAGAGAGGGAGAGAGAAAGAAAAGAAAAAGGAGAGGGAGAGAGAAAGAAAGGAAAAAGGAGAGAGAGAGAGAAAGAAAGGAAAAAGGAGAGAGAGGGAGAGAGAAAGGAAAAAGGAGAGAGGGAGAGAGAAAGGAAAAAGGAGAGAGGGAGAGAGAAAGAAAGGAAAAAGGAGAGAGAGGGAGAGAGAAAGAAAAGAAAAAGGAGAGAGAGAGAGAAAGAAAGGAAAAAGGAGAGAGAGAGAGAAAGAAAGGAAAAAGGAGAGAGAGGGAGAGAGAAAGAAAGGAAAAAGGAGAGAGAGGGAGAGAGAAAGGAAAAACTAACAATGACAGCAATTAATCAGAGGAACAACTTGCCACCAGAAGATGTGGGTGCTCCAACACTGGAAGTTTTTAAGAAGAGATTGGAGAACCATTTGCCCGGAATAGTCTACGGTTCTCCTTCTTGAGCTGGGGGTTGGACTAGAAGACCTCCAAGGTCCCTTCCAATTCTGCTATTCTATTGTTGAAAATGTCCTGTTCTTTGGATGCCCCTGAAGCCACCTGAGTTACGTCCCACCAGCTTCTCAAAGGCTGCTGGGTTTGCAACCGAGTTGGTCCGTAACTTGGCTTATCTTATTTTCTGGCAAGGACCCCAGTTCTTTTCAGTCATAACCCTGGAATGAGGACACCAGGAAAGAGAAGCAGAGGAGGAGGAGGAGGAGGAGGAGAAACAGAAGCACAAGAAGAAGAAGAAGCAGAAGCAGAAGAAGAAGAAGAACAAGAAGAAGCAGAAGCAGAAGAAGAACAAGAAGAAGAAGAACAAGAAGAAGAAGAACAAGAAGAAGAAGAACAAGAAGAAGAGGAAGAGGAAGAGGAAGAAGTAGAAGGAACAGAAGAAGAAGAAGAAGAAGAAGAAGAAGAAGAAGAACAAGAAGAAGAAGAAGAAGAAGAAGAAGAACAAGAAGAAGAAGAACAAGAAGACAAAGAAGAACAAGAAGAAGAAGAAGAGGAAGAGGAAGAAGTAGAAGGAACAGAAGAAGAAGAAGAAGAAGACAAAGAAGAACAAGAAGAAGAAGAAGACAAAGAAGAAGAAGAAGAAGAACAAGAAGAAGAACAACAAGAAGAAGAACAAGAAGAAGAAGAAGACAAAGAAGAAGTAGAAGGAACAGAAGAAGAAGAAGAAGAAGAAGAAGAAGAAGAAGAAGAAGAAGACAAAGAAGAACAAGAAGAAGAAGAAGAGGAAGAGGAAGAAGTATAAGGACGAAATAAGAAGAAGAAATAAGAAGACAAGAATAACATAGAAGAATAAAAGAATAGAAATAGAGAACAGAATAATAAGAAAAGAATAAAAGAAGAGAGAAGAACAAAGAAGAAATGAAGAATAATAAGATAGAAGAAGAAGAAAAGAAAAAAGAAGAAGAAGAAAGGAACAGAAGAAGAAGAAGAAGAAGAAGAAGAAGAAGAAGAAGCAACTTGTCTTCTTATCTTTTGCAGCTCAATGCTCCGGACAGTAGAGATAAAAGCTCCAATGACAAAAATTAAGAACAAGGTGGATCCCAGATCTTTCACCCTGGACCTTCCCTCTGGTTTGACTAACGTTCAGGACTCCGTTCTTACCTTCTTTGCTCTCCAGGACCGAGTCCTTCAGAGAACACGCTGAGGGCGCCTGCCCCGCCAGAGAACCGATGCCCACATTCCCATCCAACTGCTCTTTGCTTCTCAGTTCTTCTTGCCAAAGGGTGGACTTGGTGGTGGGGATCTTCTCAGCGCCAGGGATGCTGCTACTGGTCACGGCCATCTTCGCTGGACCAGGCTCCTGGAGGGAGAAGAAAGCAGTGGGCAACCCCAGTTGCAATGGCCGGTGTTTTACGTCTCACACCTGCTCAGATGAACCACACAACCTTCGTGTTCTCCTTGCAGAGGTCTGTTAAATCTAGACCTCCTGTCACTATGGGTGTTATTGAGTACAGTATTGACTTACGCCCATCACTGGCACCTGAATTTCAGCCACTAAGCAAGGCAAGTGATAAGTGAGTCTGATGCCTGATTTTATGACTCTTTTGTCCTGGTTGTTAAGCAAAGCACTTCAGTCGTTAACGGAATCACATGGTTGCTAAATGAATCCAACTTCCCCCTTTGGCTTTGCATGTCGGGAGCCGATGGGAAGGTTGCAACTGGCGATCAGAGGAACCTCATAAATAAATTGATGACATGATTGTGGAAGTGTCACAACCAGTGCGAGAGCTGGTCGTAAGGCTCAATGGCATTGTAACTTCGAACCGGGGGTGAAATCTACTTACCTTCGCTACCAGTTCACAAATGGGAGCGCCCGTGCCACCTCTGCGCATGCCCGGGTCCTTCTGTGCATGTGCAGTGTGTCAAAAACGGACGTGATGACGTCCGGGTGGGTGGACCGCTGTTCCACACGATTTAGATATAAATCGTGCATCACAGTTGATCGATGCATTTTTTTTTTGCTACCAGGTTGGGCGAACCGGTAGCATTTCACCCCTGCTTCGAATGGCCACGAAACAAATGAGTTGAGTTTATTAGACTTGTATGGTGCCCTATTCCCAGGGGGACTTGTAAGTTGAGGACTATGAAGGCCGAGAATGACCCACCACAACCTTAGGAACTGTACCTCAACGAGGGGAGGAATGCAGAGAGTGGCATTATTCTGAGCAGCAACACAAAATAAAGCACTCACAATAACAATGTGCCGCCCCACGGTCTCTTTTTACACCATTCAGCATTATGGCTTTGATTTTTACCATTTTGGTGCCATGATCTCCAGCTACTCCCAGAGTTAGCATCGTCTCCAAACCCGATAACCGTTTGAAAAGTGACTTTCGATTCATCCTGCAGATGCCTCGGGCACTTGGCTGTGTTGCAACGAAGGCGCAAATGTTTTCCAAACTTAAAATAGGCCACTCTGCACCCAGCACGGAAGCCGGTTTCCAAAGGAGGGTTTGCAATTAAAATTAGTTTGGGTGCAAAACAGAAACACGCCCCTTTCTTCCTAAATCACTATTGTTTTCCAACCTGGAAATTTTAAGATACCTGGACTTCCAACTCCCAGAATTGCCTAGCCGACACGCCCCATCTCTCCCTCAAAAATAATTTGGAGCAGCAATGTTTAGGAGGGATGGTCAGAATTATCTATGGTAGATTATGATTGTGGAGTTAAGGCTACAATTTAGAAAACAAGATGAGCACTGGAGCTTGGAGACCTCAAGTTGACTTGAGATAAATGGACAGTTTGTAGTGAATGTTATAGAGCAGAAGCCTTCGAACTTGGCCACTTTAAGACTTGTGGACTTCAACTCCCAGAATTCTCCAGCCAGCATAATTTACTCTCTTGAAATCCCTTCCTCTGCAATCTCTCCACTTAGATCAGAGATCTTCAAACTTGGCCACTTTAAGACTTGTGGACTTCAACTCCCAGAATTCTCCAGCCAGCATAATTTACTCTCTTGAAATCCCTTCCTCTGCAATCTCTCCATTTAGATCAGAGATTTTCAAACTTGGCCACTTCAAGTCTTGTGGACTTCAACTCCCAGAATTCTCCAGCTGGAGAATTCTAGGAGTTGAAGTCCACAAGTTCTTAAAGTTGCCAAGTTTGGGGACCACTGCTATATAGGGCCTCTTTGAATTGGGGGTTGGACTAGAAGACCTCCAAGGTCCCTTCAAATCTGTTATTTTTTATTCTAATAGTCTTCTGGAAATGTAGTCTTCACAAAGAGCGACCGATAACGTCCTCTCCATTGTCATTTCAAGCCCAACACAGCGAAGTTGCAGCTGAAGAAAATTCAATTGAGTGAACTTCAGGCAGTTTTGCTGAAAATTGGTGCTTCCTTCCGGTTTTTGGCCAAGCTGCACCCAGAGCAAACCACTGCTCCGTTGTATGTTGAGGACTACCCATAGAAGAAGAAGTAGGAACTAAGTACCAATCCCCCCCCCCCCCCACGAGAAAGAGCGAGCAGAGGGAATTCGCTTCCTCGTTGGAGGGTGACAGAGGAAGAGTGGTATCCCATCTAAGGAGGCTTTTGGAGGTCATGTTGACCAGATGACCAAGAAGAACATCTAATGCTTGAAGGTTCTCCTCCAAGGGCAACTCAATTCAACCTCTTCCAACCGTCCTACATTACTTTTGCTCTCCCTTAGAAAAATAGTGTAGCACAAAGAGCTGAGAGCAGAAACAGAGTCGAGATTCCTAGCTCCAGCTTCCTTTCCCCCCCCCCTAAAATTCCTTTTTTGGAAGTAACTAGACCTTCTCCAGGATTTTTCCCTGAGGCAGCAGGCGTGCTCCATCTCCTGCTGCTCCGCAAAACTCCTTGAGATCACGTTGTTCAGCCCTGTTCACCCTCCCTGAGACTCACCTCCATCTCCGGAGGCAGTCCATTGGTGGAGGGGGGGGAAAGACCCCCTTTTCGGTGCGTCTCTCCCCCAACCCAACCCTACTACCCTTATTTGGTTCTTAGTAGCTCAGGTCCTGTCAACTTTCCAAGGGGTTGCTGAGGCAACCGAGCATAACCCAAAAGAGAGAGAGATAATATTCTGCCAACATTTTTTCCCCTCCTGTTTTCTGTTCTGCTTCCAAAAATTGAAAATAAGGGGAGGGAAGGGAGACTAAAATAGGAAGAGCTCTGGGGGAGGGGGCTCGCCCCTTCTAAGGCTGTTTTACTTCTTACTTCACGCTTTGTGGGTTGGCTCAGCTGAGGCAAATTCTCTAAAAGGCTTACAGGGGTTCAGTCCCAGAGAAAGAGGCAAGGGGAATGGCAATTACCTAGATTGAATTTTGCTCCCCCCCCCCCTCTATCTCTCTTCTCATACACACCCCATGAAGGACTTCAGGACACTTACACACCCCAAACTACAAACAACCCTGCACGCAGATTCCACTGCATGCTTTGTGCTCAAAACGACCTTGCTGCGGAGCGATGCTATGCCAACAGATTTTGGACGTTGTAGTCAATAAATGCTAAGTGTGTTAAATACAATATTGAATTAAATGGGGGGGGGGTGTCCTTGGTGCTCTCTGAGCTTGGTGGTTTTCTTGCAGACGTTTCATGACCCAACTAGGTAGCATCATCAGAGCTAGAAGGGAGGGTTGGCAAACCTCACCCACTGATGATGTTGCCTAGTTGGGTCATGAAACTTATGGCCATTCCTTCGTCAAATTCTCCACTTGATGGTATAAGCAGCCCATTCAGGAACTCACAATGCAGATTAAAGTTACTTAAGGCAGAGAAATATTCAAGCACACACACACAACCTCCAAATTAACATCACCCTATTTTCTCTGTATGATGGGCTGTTCCAGAGGTGGGTTCCTACCAGTTCGCACCTATGTGGTAGAACCAGTTCGTCAACCTGGCCATTCCGACAGGCCTGGGGCTAAAGAGCTTCTGCCCCCTTTCTCGAATGGTATGATTGTTGTGTGTTTTTAAATTGTGTATTGTTTGTTTGTCTTTTATCCCCCGTTTGTACCTCCTTTCCCTGATTGAGTTGTGAGCCGCCCTGAGTCCCCTTCGGGGAAAAGGGCGGCATATAAATGAAATAAATCCAATCCAATCCAAATCTACCGAACCGGTTAGAAGAGGTTCCACCAGTGGACCCGGAAAGCAGGCCACACTACAGAAGAGGTTCCAAATTTTTTTTGAAACCCACCACTGGGCTGTTCCCACAACCCACCCACCCCCAAAGACCTCCAAATTAATCTCCCATGGCATCCCATTCCCTACCACGATGGGTCAACCGGTTATGCCTGAAGATGACACCACAAAAGCTACAGAGAAAACACAGGTCTATTCATCAGAAAGAACGCTCCATCCTTTTAATCCGACAAGGAAATATCTGGACAGCTTCCGTCACATGGAGCAGATAATGTTCATTAAATGGTTCGGGATGACTACCTTGATTTAAGCATCATCCCATGTATCGGGGACCAGGAGCGACATCCAAAGAAAACTGGTTGAGATCTTTAACCCTCCAAGATTCTCCTGAACAATTTCCATGATCCAGGACATTGGCGCAGGAAAGAATGAGTCACAGCCTAGATTTTGTGCCTGCGTGAATGTGTGTGTGTGTTTTACCATTTATAGTCAAAAGAGGGCCAGAAATAAGCTGTCACTAGATTTCCCCAGAGGACACGTTGAGCCTCCATCTCAACTACCACATCTTCTTATCTCCAAGGGCCATCTCTGGTAGGAAAAATCAGAGCGTGGTTGCCATGGAACTCAGTGTCAGTCATCGGGAATCTTTTCTTGCCTGCAGCTTCGAATGAGGAATTGGAAATGGCCCATCGATCATTTAGGACACGGGCGTCAAAACTCAATTTCACTCAGGGCCGCATTAGGATTGTGTTTTACCTCGCAGGGTGGGGGAGGGATAGGCATGGCCAGCTTGACATCACTCCTGGCGCCTGTGGCCCGAGTGCTCTGACTGCAAAAGTGGGCTCCTGACCTCCGTTTTCAGCTGCGACGGCCTCCTGCAGCCCTCTGCCAGTGAAAACTGAGTTCAAGGCAGCAGGGTGAAAACGGAGTTCAAGGCGGCTGTGTGCAGCCCTCCCAAGCTCCGTTTTAGGCCGTGATGGCCTCCTGCAGCCCTCTGCCAGTGAAAATGGAGTTCAAGGCGGCCGTGTACAGCCCTCCCGAGCTCCGTTTTAGGCCGTGATAGCCTCCTGCAGCCCTCTGCCAGTGAAAACTGTGTTCAAGGCAGCAGGGTGAAAACGGAGTTCAAGGTGGCTGTGTGCAGCCCTCCCAAGCTCCATTTTTGGCTGCAACGGCCTCCTGCAGCCTTCTGCCAGTGAAAACGGAGTTCAAGGTGGCCGTGTGCAGCCCCCCCAAGCTCCGTTTTAGGCCGTGATGGCCTCCTGCAGCCCTCTGCCAGTGAAAACGGAGTTCAAGGCGGCCATGTGCAGCCCTCCTGAGCTCCGTTTTAGGCCGCAACGTCCTCCTGCAGCCCTCTGCCAGCGAAAATAGTGCTCAGGAGAGCCACACGGTCCTCACAAGCTCCATTTTTGCTGGCAGAGGCACTGTGGGACGGACATATTTTTTTTCCAGGGAAGCCTCACCGGCCATATTTAAGCATCCACAGGCCTTGAGATTGACACCCCTGATTTAGGAGATGTGCTCCTGAGTGACGGTTATTGACAATCATCTAGCAAACTGCCCTGGGTTGAATATCTATGGAGATTCTCAAGTCCTCC
This sequence comes from Thamnophis elegans, assembly GCF_009769535.1. NCBI lineage: Eukaryota > Metazoa > Chordata > Lepidosauria > Squamata > Natricidae > Thamnophis > Thamnophis elegans. The sequence continues at coordinate 1,747,837 of NC_045554.1, forward strand.
AGGTCCAGGTTCCCCCGAAGGTGCTTTTTCCCCTGAAGACGCTTCACTTCTCATCTGAGAAGCTTCCTCAATTCTGACCCTCAACGTCTTCAAGGAAAAACAGAGGCCAGTTGCCTTTGGAATCAATGCCTTTTGATTTAAATTTCAAAATAAATGGAAACCGATCAACGTCGGGAGGCAAAGCAGAACAGCTTCTTAAAAGCTACGCATAAACTGAGTGAGGTAATTCCATTGAGAGAAGATAAACTTGAAAAGAAGGAAGGGCACATTCTTATAAACCAGTGGTGGGGAAAATGTTCTAATTTTAGGCATGAGGCGCAATCAGAAGCAGGCCAGGTGTGCTGCTATTTTTACCTGTGGCGTTGGGGGCTCCACTTTCCTTTTCTTCTTTTGATTCTGCTTGTTGGTCCTTGGGTATACCACCAGCATCTCCAACCACCTGGAGGCAAGAAGGCAAGTTGAGAATTGCCCCCACTGAAAGAGGGGACAGCCAGACAAAGTTTAATAAAAAAAATTTCAATTTAATAAAATTTGTATGCTGCCCACTCCCTTGGGACTCTGGGCAGCTTACAGACAGATAAAAAAGCATTTAAGAATTTAAAAGTAAAAAAAATACAATTGTTAAAATTGCACACCATCCATTCAGTCTAAGTGAGGCTGGACATTGATCAACAGCCCCAGGCCTGCCGGAACAGCCAGGTCCTAGTGGCTTTACGGAAGGCCGGGAGAGTGGGAAGGGTCCGGATCTCTACGGGGAAGATCGTTCCACAGGGCCGGCGCAGCTACAGAGAAGGCTCTCCCCCCAGGGGGGTCGCCAGCCGGCATTGTCCGGTCGACGGCACCCGGAGAAGGCCCATCCTGTGAGATCTTGTTGGTCGTTGGGAGGTAAGTGGCAGGAGGCGGTCTCTCAGGTAGCCAGGCCCTAAACCATGAAGGGCTTTAATAGTAACGACTAGCACCTTGAAGCGCGTTCGGAGACCAATAGGGAGCCAGTGCAGCTCGCGGAGGATGGGTGTAACATGGGTGTATCTAAGTGAGCAATGAATCCTCCTTCCTCAACTGACGGAGGCTCCCCGTCCCCTTTAAACACACACACACACACAATGGGGCACCTTGAAGAAACAGATCCCAACACAAGCAAGAGAGGACATGGGAAGAAGAGGGAAAAAAACAGTCTTGGATGTTCTCCTTCACCAAGGATCTCCACCTCACTGTTTCCTGCTGGTTTAGAAGGGAGCAAGTAGAGCAAAAGTGTTGACTGTTGGCCAACTTTTGCACAATTCCCATGCAGCTCACATGTATCACAACTGGGTGGGACAAACCGATGGCTCCCTAGATATGAATTCCTCCCCACGCATCATCTGGATGGTATGCTCCCAAAGAGCTGCAGAAGTTCCTCATCTCTTTTTTTTCCTCACAGCTCTCCAAGAGGAACTTGTGACTCCAGCATCTCCTGCAACACGCCAGAGCCAGCTCCGGCATCCTATCTCTACAGAAGCAAGAGTCCAAAGCTGGTTAGGAAAGCAACTCAGACTGTCCTAAGAGCTGTGGCGGCGCAGTGGCCGGGACGTAGTATTGCAGGCTAATTCTGCTGACTACCAACTGACAGCAGTTCGATCCTGACCAGTTCAAGATTAACTCGGGCTTACATCTGTCTGACGTCGGTGAAATGAGATCCCAGATTGTTGGGGGCAAGAACTGACAGCAGTTCGATCCTGACCGGTTCAAGATTAACTCGGGCTTACATCTGTCTGACGTCGGTGAAATGAGATCCCAGATTGTTGGGGGCAAGAACTGACAGCAGTTCGATCCTGACCGGTTCAAGATTAACTCAGGCTTACATCTGTCTGACATCGGTGAAATGAGATCCCAGATTGTTGGGGGCAAGAACTGACAGCAGTTCGATCCTGACCGGTTCAAGATTAACTCAGGCTTACATCTATCTGACGTACGTAAAATGAGGTCCCAGATTGTTGGGGGCAAGAAGGTAACTCTGTAAATTACTTGGAGAGGGCTGAAAAGCACTATGAAGCGGTATGTAAGTGCCATTACTATTGCTCATCTTGTTCAACAAGCCCCAAAGACATTCCCAAAGCCGCAAGCGAGCACCAGCCTGAGGTCAGCAAGCCACCCATTACCCCAGAGGCGACCTAATATGTCCCGTCCCCCCCAAAACAATCCCAGCTCTGCTATTGTTTATGCCTCTGAACAATGCCAGGTCTTCTTCAGACCACATCATCACGGGCTCAGCAAGCAAACAACTCTCCAAGGAGGGAACGGGGGGCCCAATTACCAAGAGGTGGCAAAGCAACCCATCAGAGAACCAGCCGATCTTGCTGAACAGGTTAGATGCAGTTCCACACTTGCCCATCTCTCTTGTCGGTGTGTGTTTGCACTTCCATTGCGTCTTGCGTTTATCCCTTTCAGGATTTACAGGTTTTTTTAGCAGCAAGCACAACATAAATTAGAGAGTGGCAATGCCACCCCACCACAATCTCCTTTAGATCTTCGTGTCTGGGCCTGGGACCAGGCACAGGGCTTCCTCTTTGCTCTGTCGCAGCCTTCTTGGCTCCGTAGTCTCCCAGCCCTGAGACATTTGTCTGTATTTCGCCAACACGGGTCAGATTCAAAGCTACGCGAGAAAACTAAGGATATTCTGCAGCTTCCTGATGCTGTCAGCCTGGGGGTTGGGCACCCTCGAGGCTGGCAGGATCTATTTGTGATCTGTTTGTTTATTTACGAAAACCAAGCTCTGCCAAGCAAGATTAATCCAAATCTTCTTGCCTCTTTAAACAAGAAGCATTTAACTGAAGTTGGGCTCCAATGTTAGCTTAGCCAAGGAAGCGTGCTTCTCCCTTAGACTTTTCCGGCTGGGATAAACAAAGGCAACTTCCTTTGAATGTTGAATTCACACACACACACACACACACACAGATGCACACACGTTTGCTCTGGCTACCTTCACAGATCTTTTAGGCATCTCCATGTCTACCCTGAGTCTCCTAAACTTCTAATCATCTCCCTTCCAAATGCTAATCACTTTGCTCTTCATTACATTTCTGAGATCAACCAAAGTTGGCTAGTAAGCAGGTCAAAGAATTATTTTGCTCTACCTGCCCAGAAATGTGTGATCAGGGCAGTTGGGATCTCCTTATTAAACCGTCCTAATTGCTCCATGCTACCTACTTTTCAACCCCAGGACATATTGTAGCTCAGTAGGAGAAGGAGAAGGAGGAGGGGGGAGAGGAGGAGGAGGAGATGGTGGTGGTGGTGGTGGTGGTGGAGGAGGAGGAGGAGGAGAAACAGAAGCACAAGCAGAAGCAGAAGCACAAGAATAAGAAGAAGGAGGAGGAGGAGGAGGAGGAGGAGGAGGAGAATAAGAAGAAGAAGAAAGAAGAAGAAGAAAGAAGGAAGAAGAAGAAAGAAGAAGACGACGAAAGAAGGAAGAAGAAGAAAGAAGGAAGAAGAAGAAAGAAGAAGATGAAAGAAGAAGAAGAAGAAAGAAGAAGAAAGAAGAAAGAAGGAAGAAGAAGGAAGAAGGAAGAAGGAAGAAGAAGAAAGAAGAAGAAGGAAGAAGGAAGAAGAAGAAGAAGAAAGAAGAAAGAAGAAGAAGAAGAAAGAAGAAGAAAGAAGAAAGAAGGAAGAAGAAGGAAGAAGAAGAAGAAAGAAGAAAGAAGAAAGAAGAAGAAAGAAGAAGAAAGAAGGAAGAAGAAGGAAGAAGGAAGAAAGAAGAAAGAAGAAAGAAGAAGAAAGAAGGAAGAAGAAGAAAGAAGGAAGAAGAAGAAAGAAGAAGAAAGAAGGAAGAAGAAGAAGGAAGAAGGAAGAAGGAAGAAGGAAGATGGAAGAAGAAAGAAGAAAGAAGAAAGAAGAAGAAAAATATGCCGATTTTTCTCTCAGAAATTTTAGTTGCTCCATGGGAAGCTTTAAGAAAGAAGGATTTCCCAGAGGAAATCGACTTTTGAGGACAGTCAGGAAGAAGATGAGGCAGAAGACCAACTTCCAAGCCAAAGGAGGAGAACGAGGCCACACGATTGCAGACATGTCAGCCTCACCTCTTGTATCACCACCAAAATGAGGTAGAGGTTTTGAATGTGGAGGCAGGTTGGACAGAGCCCCTTTGAGTGGGAACACCCACATTTTCTGGGCTGTGGATAATGCTAACCACATCCTTGCCTACGAGAGGGCTTCTCCAAATAGATCCTGTGGTTCACTGTGACAACTGAGAGGAGGTGAGAGATTGTTTTGATGTCCACAAGCAGAAGGTTCTCCATGCTAACTAGGAAAGCCACTTTCTGCCTCCCATCCAGGTGATCTGGATCATCAGGGGCATGAGAGGGGTGAAGGATCCAGGATCCTTGACCAATGGGCAGACCAATCTAAAGCAGAACCTCATTCAGCTCACACATACAACGAATGATGATGGCTCTGTGTTGAAGCATCTGATCTCCTACACCTTTCTTTCCCCACCTTTTTTCTTGGGGAGGGGAGAGCTACTAAGCCTCAACTCCCATGTCCAAACATCCTTTGAGCCCACATCTTCAGTAACACACCATGCACCTTCACCCGTCTGACTTGCAACTTGGAAGTCCATGAAAAGGTGGCTCCTCAGCGGCGGTGAGATGAAGAACCAACCTCATTCTTGACAGCCTCAGGAGCAACCCAACTCTGACCACTCTCCAGAACTTCCTGGTGCTCCGTTCCAAAGAGTTCTCACATGCAGCCACCCCCCCTCCCGTTCCTGCCCCCCAACCCTTCGCTCACCCACTGATGATTTCCTTGTTCTCAGCTCGGATGAAGTGCTCCTTCTCCGGTGTCAGGATACACAGTGAAAACTTCTGCCCACTCCGGTTCTCTCCATCCACAACATCTGTACACTGGTTCATGTTGATGGTTCCTTGTGGCAAAGTGGTGGGCTGGAAAATAAGTGGAGAACGATGAGCAAGTAAGAAGAGAAACTATGGAATGACAACTCTTACAAGTAGTCCTCAAATTATGGTCAATCATTCAAGTAAGTTGACCAAATTTGGCTCATTGACCAAATTATGGTCAATGAGCAAGTAAGAAGAGAAACTATGGAATGACAACTCTTACAAGTAGTCCTCAAATTATGGTCAATCATAACTTGAGAGACCGCCTTCTGCCGATTACCTCCCTTCGACCGATTAGATCGCACAGATTGGGCCTCCTCCGGATCCCATCTGCCAGTCAATGTCGACTGGCGACTACACGGAGGAGAGCCTTTTCTGTTGCAGCTCCGACCCTGTGGAACGATCTCCCCGTTGAGATTCGTACCCTCACCACCATCCAGACCTTCCGCACGGCCCTTAAGACCTGGCTCTCCCAGCAGGCCTGGGGATAAGTTCTTAAATTACCCACCCGAGTGTTGACTGTTGAATGCAAGTTGGTGTTTTATTATTTATCTTGTTTACTCACTGTTTGTCTTTTATTATTGCACCCCCTTCCCGTGATTGTAAGCCGCCCTGAGTCCCCTCAGGGAGAAGGGCGGCCTATAAATCTTAATAAATGTCTAAATGTCTAAAATTATGGTCAATGAGCAAGTAAGAAGAGAAACTATGGAATGACAACCCTTACAAGTAGTCCTCAAATTATGGTCAATCATTCAAGTAAGTTGACCAAATTTGGCTCATTGACCAAATTATGGTCAATGAGCAAGTAAGAAGAGAAACTATGGAATGACAACCCTTACAAGTAGTCCTCAAATTATGGTCAATCATTCAGCGACCGTCGTAAATTACGACAGCGCTGAAAAATGTGACTAACAACTGATCCTCAAACTTACAATCCTAAGGTTCCTTGATTGTGATTTGGTGTTTAGCTACCGGCTCACATTTACGAT
>NC_045554.1:1758693-1909431 GCF_009769535.1 Thamnophis elegans
CCCAACTTCCCAACTCAAATCCTCTTCCCCCACACCAGGCCGCCTTCGAGAAATATATTGGGTTTGCCACTCTTACGAATCCTCCTCTTCTCCTGCCGCTTCCTTCTGGATTCTGTAAGGCATCAAAACAACCCACAACCTCTAGAGATTAACTCTAGTGCGACCACAGCTGCCCAGATCAACTCTAGAGGCATCACTCAAGGTTCAATGGGTGGCCCATAATTTCAAGGATTTGACCACCGAAGCCTTCCTCTTATTGGCTCGTCTTCTGGAGAAACTCCAAACACGGTCTCATCTTCTTGGTGACAGATAACCGAAGACAACAATGATGTCTTCTTGAAGTCTTCTCTCCTCCAGGCTGAACACGGTTCATAATCTCCTACGGCTGCGGGATCAGAGAGCTGGGTCACCTCCCAAGGGCGCAGAAAATTCTTCTGAAGTCTTCCCTTATTAAAGGGGAGTCCTGACCCCACTCCAAATGAGGAACATCCATGTCAGTTTCCTGTTTTCAGGCCCATCTGGTCCCCACAAAACAGAAGTTACTCAGGTGGGTGAAATCCATGTTGGCTTAAGGATGCCCGCTCCTTCAGGAAACATTGACGTCCAACTACTTTTAGAACCATTTTCTCCAAAACTTTGGAAAGTCCAAGAGCAGAGTCACCAACTGAAAAGGTCTGCTAGCAAGGTCAACCAACTCAACGTGGCTTGATGGAAGCCATGATTACATATTAATCAAAGCCCCGCCTCTCTTTTACATGTGAAAAAAAGAGATGAGGCCTCTTCTCTTTTTCTTACTTCTTGCACCCAGAGCCCCAAAACCTCATGGTGGCAGCCCTCATCGTGACTTCTGGACCTTCCAAACAGACCCCCACTACAGATACCCCTGGAGACGTCAAACAGTAGTGGTTTCTCCATGGGGCTCTCTAAAGGAACAGCTGACACCAGAATTGTGTAGAGGAGAAGGCAAAGCACTGTAAATATGCTGTGTGTGTGTGTGTGTGTGTGTGTGTGTGTGTGTGTGTGTGTGTTTGTGTGTGAAATTCAGCAGGTTCTGGGGAACCAGTGGCAGAAAATTTGAGTACTTCAGAGAACCGGCAAATGCCACCTCTGGCTGGCCCCAGAGTGGGGAGGGAATGGGGATTTTGCAGTATCCTTCCCCTGCCACGCACACCAAGCCACGCCCACAGAACCAGTAGTAAAAAAAATGAATTTCACCACTGGTTGTGTGTGTGTGTGTGTGTGTGTGTGTGTTTTCAAAAGGGGGGGGGGAAGAAGACAGAGGAATACGCTAGCCCTGAGCATTAGCACCCACTTGCTAACAGATGGACCCTCCACACCTCCAGGTATGGTCTGGGAAAGTCGAAAGCCTGATGGGTATAAATACCAGATGGCTGCAATTAATTTATCTCCATGGAAAACTGTTTCCTGTGTTTCTCACAAGAACAGTCAAATCCGAAACAGCATTTCTGGATATCTTTCGACTCGCGAAGAGAGAGAGAGAGAGAGGATGTCCAACCATTTCCTTCCCATTCGGCATCTGAGAACCATTTCCTCTGGAGACAGAAGATACTCAGAGGTCTCCTGCACACATACACATACACACACACAGACACACACACACAGACGTGATTCAAACCAGAGGCTCCCTTTTAGGAACAGCTAAAGCATCTGTAGGGATCTACTGCCAGCTAGGATTCAGAAAGGAAGGGCCCTGTGCCTTCTTAATTGTTCTACAAATAGGCCCATTGTCTGAGAAGGCGGGAGGAAACATCTCCGTAATTAGCGCAATTAGCACCGTTCGGGATTGCCAAACCCAGACAGTAGCAACCGCCTCCTGATAGATCAACAAATTGATTGGGGCAATCAAATCAAGTGATCTGTATCGCCATGTCCAGAGGTTGCTCCTCTTAGGAACCAACCTGGCCGACGTTCAACCAGACACGGAACATGTTGGACCTCTGCGCCAGCTTCACTCTCTACTGAAAGTTGACATTTTTGTCAACATTGGAGACCACAATCACCTCCTCTGTGGTCCCCAATGCTCGAAGACATGGGAAAACAATAGCAAGCAGGGGTCAGGTCTTCTCCAGCCAGCGGGGGGGGGGGGGGGAGGAATTAATGCCAAACCCTTGAGTCACAGCTGATCTTTTGTGGATGACCAGTGACAAAGTTTCCTTTTGGGAAGGGATGGACACTGGATGAAGGAGCAGTGAAAGTAAGACCGTTCCTATCTTTAGTCCCTGGCTCACACATTTTGGCTTCCTGTTAGGGGCATCGGATGTGGGGAAAGGCCTCTGCTCCTTCCTGGCCAAGAGGGTCTCGCGTGGGAAGACCACCACCTCCCCTCCAGATTTCCTGCAGGGCCGTTTTGCTCTGCCATGTTCCGATGTTCAAGCCACCCCTTTTCCCTTCGCACTTCAGCAGTGCTGGAGGCCTGCCTGGCGCTGAATTTCTTTCTTTCTCCTTCAAACTCCTTGCACAAAGCTTCCTCTCTCTCGCACACGCAACAGACACACAGCCCAGCATATCTGGGGCTCCGGCCCAAAATGCCTGGCCGACAGGATGCTGGAAAGCTGAGCTCCGTGCAAGGAACAATCCTGGAGAGGCCGGAAGAGGGGTTGCTACGCGACCGTTTTATTTCTGCTGTGTGCCGAAAGTAAAAATAGAAAATGGAGGAGACAACGGTGGGCCTGAAAGAGCGGCTGGCAGCGGGACAATTTGGAGACGGCTTAAAAATAGCCGTTCATCTCTGGTGACGGGCAAAGAGACCCTCCTCGGGGGCACCAGGAGAGAAATCTGAAGCTTTGCCTTCAGGGACACCCAGAGCCCCAAAATCTACTAGCTAGGAACACTGTGGACTTCTCTGGAACACCACTTGCCGGTATAACAGGGGGTTGGACTAGAAGACCTCCAAGGTCCCTTCCAGCTCTGTTATTACTTGACAGTATATTCACATCATTCAACAGGGCTGAACAAAACCTGCCTCAAATCAGAAAAAATCAAAGAAAGCAAATGGTTCAGCTCCACCCTTCCCCCAAATGCTAATTTTTCTATATGCAAGATGTTCCCTTTCTTGGTCGAGTACAGACTCCCAAGAGCTGGTGATTTTGTGGTTGTCTCATGACTGGAAAGACTGCCCAATGTTTCTTGAACATTCCGGTCTAGCTTGCACCTTGGGATCACCTGGTGGCCTCCTTTCCATTGTCCCCAAATCTGGGTTTAGCTCGGCTCTAAAAGCCAATGAAGCCAACCAGACATGAGGGGTGGAAATGATTTCCTTTTAATTGAACTGCTTCAGCAAAAGAGATGCCAGGACTCAAAACAAAGGATTCAACAAGTTTTCGGACGTCTAAATAAGACCATGATGGGTAAAAGGTGACCTTTCCCTTAATTGCTCTGAAGTTCTACCATCTCTTCATCTCTTGAGAGTTACAAAATGACTGTAGATACCAGTTCATTCTTGTTCTCTGATGCTCAGGCGTACGTTTTCTAGGAGGGTGGCTCAGTGGCTCAAGACACTGAGCTTGTCGATCGGAAAGGTCGGCAGTTCGAATCCCTAGCGCTGCGTAACGGAGTGAGCTCCTGTTACTTGTCCCAGCTGTCTGCCAACCTAGCAGTTGGAAAACATATAAAAATGCAAGTAGAAAAATAGGAACCACCTTTGGTGGGAAGGGAACAGCATCCCGTGCTGTTTCGGCGTTTAGTCATGCCGGCCACATGACCCCGGAGACGTCTTCGGACAGCGCTGGCTCTTCGGCTTTGAAACGGAGATGAGCACTGCCCCCTAGAGTCAGGAACGACTAGCACATATGTGCGAGGAGAACCTTTAGCTTTCCCTATATACTATACCCTATATACTGAAGAAGCTCGGTTAGACCCCAAACCCCTGTTCTTCCCGAAACAAGTCAAAATACTCCTCTACTGGAGGCCTTTCTAAACTTAATTTATTGAGGGGGGAACGCCACAGATTTATCTACGTGATTTTAAGTTACGAGTTTTCATTTATTTTCATTTCATTTCGCAATTGCCGTGTTCTCCTCCTGTAGACGCGCTTATCTGTTTTGCAATCATCTCCCTTGGCACCCCTGGGAATTGCTTGATGAGGATCGCGATTTCTCTCCTGCTAGGTAACTAATTGCTTGATTGCAACTCTAATGCGTAAACAAACAAATTAAAAAAAAAATATGGCTCCGTTGCCTCGGATCTCCACCACTGGTCTTTCGGCCTCTGAGCCTCTTTCCAGGTGTTGATTTTGTTTTACAAAACAACAACAACAACAACACACACAAGTGTTCAGTCAGAATAGCTCGCCAGTTGTTCATCAGGCATGAGTTTGAGATCAGTCGGTGCAGTTTTGGCTTATACTACTGTTGATAGATCTATCTAGATCCACCCCACAGAGGGCCTCCTCATCTGTGGCTCCACCCTTAAGGGACTTCCTGGAGGGTCTTCCGTGGGTTTGCCAATCCCTCAAGACCCTTCTCTGTGTGCTCTTTGTAGGATCTTGGAATCCTAGTGGACAACCATTTAAATTGGAGCCAGCCGTGTGCAGCAGCTGCCAAAAAAGCCAACACAGTTCTAGGCTACATCAACAGAGGGAGAGAATCAAGTGAAGTGTTGATACCACTTTATAAGGCCTTGGTAATAAGGCCACACTTGGAATATTGCATCCAGTTTTGGTCGCCACGATGTAGAAAAGATGTGGAGACTCTGGAAAGAGTGCAGAGAAGAGCAACAAAGAGGATTAGGGGACTGGAGGCTAAAACAGAGGAAGAACGGTTGCAGGAACTGGGTATGTTTAGTTTGATGAAAAGAAGGACTAGGGGAGACATGATAGCAGTCTTCCAATATCTCAGGGGTTGCCACAAAGAAGAGGGAGTCAAACTATTCTCCAAAGCCACTGAGGGCAGGACAAGCAACAGATGAAAACAAATCAAGGAGAGAAGCAACTTAGAAATAAGGAGAAATTTCCTGACAGTGAGAACAATTAATCAGTGGAATAGAAGTTGCCTCCAGAAGTTGTGAATGCTCCAACACTGGAAGTTTTTAAGAAGATGTTGGAGAACCATTTGCCTGAAGTGGTGTAGGGTTTCCTGTATAGGCAGGGGGTTGGATTAGAAGACCTCCAAGGTCCCTTCCAACTCTATTATTCCATTATATTCTTATTCTACAGTGGAAGGGAAGGAAGATCCCCTTTCTTTGTTGACCTACCGTTGACCTGAGTTCTGTTCACTGCTCCCTGACTTTGCTTCAAAGAAGACGGCCAGCCCAAAACGATGCAATTTTCATGAGGCTCCAGAGCCAAGGGAAGTGTTACTAATCGGAAGAGACGCTAATAGACTTGATGGATGAAGAACAGGCCTAGCACTGTGTCTGCTTCCGAGATCATTTGAAGCACCGTAAGAGCAAAGGGTTTTCTAGGTACGAGACGCCTCTCTTCCCAAACATCCCATCCCAACGCATCAACCCAACCACCATAAACAGATTTGTCTACGTAACATCGAGTTTTATTATGCCACTGCCAAGCTTCTAAAGAACTGGAGCAATGCTCCAGGGCAGTGATTCCCAAACTTGGCAACTTTAAGACTTGTGGACTTCAAGAGCAGAGCTGGCTGGAGAATTCTGGGAGTTGAAGTCCACAAGTCTTAAAGTTGCCAAGTTTGGGAACCACTGCTCCAGGGGATTGAGCGAGAAGGAGAGAGACAAGAGTTGAACCAGCGGAAGACCAACTTAGCACCAGCAAGAGGAACCAAATGAAGGACCCGGGACCATTAGAGCTTCCTTAATCACAGCCCAACGGATGCAGCCATGCGCACACCCACACACACAACAGCAGAAAACCACAAACACCTTAGTGAGTGCACACCCAGCATTGTGGCACAGGCTAGAGGAGAAGTGGGCATAAACAGCCATTCCCTGAAGTCCTCCTTCTTCTCCTCCACCTTCTACGCAACAGCCTACCTAGAAGAAGCAGCGGGGACTTCTGAAGCCTCCAGCTGATCTCATGCAAGGGGCTTGCAAAATGAGACCCGAGTGGCAGGTCCTGAGGGAATCCCCGGAAGTCTTGCTCTACTGGGAGTCTCTCTGGGAGTTGGAAGTCCACCCTTCTTAAATTTGCTGAGGTTGGCAAATGCTGCTCACAGGCTTCCTTTGTCTGGTGTCCAAGGCTGCAGGCTTGCCTACTCAATGGAAGATGTGGGTCCTGGGATACGATACGTCATCCGAGCTGGTTTTAAAAACAGGTTTCTAGCCCTTAAGACTGCAGGCAGAGATCAGAGAGTCTTGGGAGAACTTTCGTGAGTGGCAAGGCTAAGAAAAAGCTCAAAGCAGGCCTTGATGGGGGAGACCTGGCAGGTGGTCTGCTCTCGTTCTAGCCTAGGAACCTCACACCTTGCTTTGCCACGGGGAAAAAAAGGAAAATTTAATTAGATGAGTACGTTTGATGGGTCTTCGCCCTTCCCAAGATATTCTGGGTTGCAGACACGAGAATTGCCCTTGGCTAGCAATCAGAATAACCTGAGTTGGAGCCTTGGGGTACCCCACCTATCATCTCAGCCAAAAGTTGGGATTTGGGATCCTGGTATTTTAAGCATCACCTGCAATCCCCAAGACACCAGTGTCTCCAAAACGGAGGTCCAGGTATGACTAAGATATCCGAGAAAGGTCTCATGGAGCAGAATGTAGAGATAAAAAATGTTCAAGTCTCTAGAAGGATGGACAAGAGTGGAGGCCAGAATGAGTCTCCAGTTCCAGATGGGTTTTTGCCTCCATGCCACATGAAGACTCCTTAGTTCAAGGAGAGAAGCAACTTAGAACTGAGAAGAAATTTCCTGAGAGTTAGAACAATTCATCAGTGGAACAGAAGTTGCCTCCAGAAGTTGTGAATGCTCCAACACTGGAAGTCTTTAAGAAGATGTTGGATAGCCATTTGTCTGAAGTGGTGTAGGGTTTCCTGCCTAGGCAGGGGGTTGGACTAGAAGACCTCCAAGGTCCCTTCCAACTCTGTTATTCTATTCTGCTCTGTTCTAACTCTAACTCTAACTCTACTCTACTCTATTCCATTCTACTTCACCAAGCGAGCCCAAAATCTACTCTACTCTACTCTATTCCATTCTACTTCACCAAGGAAGCCCAAAATTTACTCTACTCTACTCTATTCCATTCTACTTCACCAAGCAAGCCCAAAATCTACTCTACTCTACTCTACTCTACTCTACTCTACTCTATTCCATTCTACTTCACTAAGAAAGCCCAAAATCTACTCTACTCTACTCTACTCTACTCTATTCCATTCTACTTCACCAAGCAAGCCCAAAATCTATCTTCTCTGTTCTCAGAACCAGGTGGAGATAAGCAGGAGAAAAAGGAAATATCTTTCAGAAAAGAAACCCCGAAGATGTGTGATAAACTTTAAGGATCTAGAATGAATTCGCTATCCAAATTCTGCTCACCCTTCTCACAACCACGATCCTTTCAAGTTTTTTTTTTAATTTCATCCCTTTTTTCCCACCTACCCGTGGTCTTAAGAGATCTGGAGAAAGAATCTGGGAGACGAGGCTTGGCTGAAAGTATGAGAAAAGAGGGAAGCTACAAAGAGAGTTTAACTTTCTCCCAAGTTCATTGGCTGGTTATGACTCTTGCTAAGTCACTACTTCAATGTTCAAAGAGAAGACTTTCAATAAAAATAAAGGCGGGGGAAAAAAAAACCTCATAGGCTTCGGAATTCTCCAATGACAAAGGAAGAAGATAGCCTGAAGGGGAAGGAAAGGGAAGGGATGGACCAAAAGGGTTAAACGCCACTGATATAATTGCTGCCAAATCACTCATTTTTGGCGCCAGGCTTAAGTAAACAGCTTAGATATAAAACGCAGCACAAGCAGATTAAATAAATAGTTGTTGTTTTAAAAAATAGATACTTAGCATATCATACTAAGCTGGACAAGATAGCGTAAAAAGAAAACGGCAATTATTATTATTTTTGTAAATACTTCTTGTAAAGTTGGGAGCAAAGGGAGGAACAGACAATGGATGGGTGTGAACATATTTTAATGTCTGAGTCTGCCATCAGAAACTGAATCTATCCATCCAGACCTTCACATTTAAAAGGAGACAAAACTTGGGCATCATCGCTTAAAATGATCAACTACAGGATGAAATTGAAAGAGTTGCAAATCCTGAACCGGCCTCTCTTCTGTGGGTGTATAAGCTTTCCAAATCGTATTCATTTTTAAGGTACTCTACGTTATAGTTTGAAGAGCGATCTCCTGCAGACCCAATATCCAGACATAATGATTTTCCTTAACTTTTTTTTTTTGAAGGAAATGTTTCCTAAAACTGAATTCCTTCAGTGAAATGGTTCCCAGCCCAGGCCTGTTGAGCAATTTTTATTTTTATTTTTGTATTTTTATTAGTAAAAGAAAAATACAACAACCAATAACTGGTAAAAGACAATACAACATCCACTGTTTCGCTTTACAATTGACTGTGTTTCAAGACATTCCCATAATATCAAAATCATTATAGACATCAAAGGTTAGGTATCTTCTTCCCTCCCTCCCTCTTTCCTTCCCTTGTTTCTTCTTTCCCACTCCCCTTCCTTCCCTCCCTCCTTCTCTCCTTCCCTCCTTCCTTCCCTCCTTTCTTTTCCTTTCCTCCTTTCCTTCCCCTTCCCTTTCCTCTCTTCTTCCCCCCTCCTTCTCTCATATCTTCCCTCCCTCCTTTCCTCCTGCCCTCCTTCCTTTCTCTTCTCTTAAGTTCCCTCCTTTCTTCCCTCCTTCCCTCCTTCCTATCTACTCTCCTTCTCTCCTTCCTTCCCTCCCTCTTTCCCTCCTTGCTTCCCTACCTTCTTCCCTTCTGTTGAGCAATTTTTGATCTACCTTCTCTACCAATGAAAGCTACCGAACAATTTAAACCAAGTAGCTCCCACTAATTAAATGAGAATAATTCTACGGCTGCGGAATTAAGATTACAGAAGCCCATAATATTCCTCAGTGGAGAATGCTCTAGAGCTTTGATGGTAATTTTTATTAATTTTTCAGTCATGAGTTTCTTGAGGAACCATCTCCACATTCTTGAAGGTCTTTCCCAACAGGCCTTCCCAAACCAGCCTAGGCGGAGCTCCCAATCAGCTCTGGTGCTTTGCCAGTTTCCTACCACCAAGGTGACCTCTGTCCTCAATACTTACACTAAACTAACTCACCCAGTTTTATAGGTATAGGTAGATAAAAAAGATCATATCACATCCGCTTCCTTGTGTTTTGCAAACCAGACACTCCTCCTTTTTTTCGCCTAGTGCCAACTCACTAGTAAAATGTTGGCAGACACGTCAAAAGGAGTAAGATAAATATATATTTTAAACATAATGGGCAATAGCCTGATTGAAAAAGTTAAGATTTCTCATTTATCTGTTGTATCAGCTGAGTTTGAAAGGCTAGGAAGGAGGGCATTACGCAACTTAAAGAGGAACAGAAAGTCTTGATTTTTAAATAAATCAAAGATGGAATGAGAAATTACAAGGATACCTGGCAGGAATTGCTTATTTAATATTAGATCTCATCGATTAGGCCTCCTCCGAGTTCCATCCGCTGGCCAATGCTGACTGGCCACCACGCGGAGGAGAGCCTTCTCGGTGGTAGCCCCGACCCAATGGAACGATCTCCCCGTGGAGCTTCGTACCCTCACCACCCTCCAGACCTTCCGCACATCCCTTAGAATCTGGCTATCCCGTCAGGCCTGGGGCTAAGACTGTAACCCGCCCGAATGGTATGAATGTTGTGTTTTAATCATGTATTGTCTTATATGTAAAAGTCTGTTTTTTCCCCCCTTCCTTGGATTGTGAGCCGCCCTGAGTCCCCCCAGGGAAAAGGGCGGCATATAAATAAATAAACCTTAATAGGCAGGCACCTGACTCCTACCTGTTCCTCTTATTTGGAAGACTACGATCTTTAACCAATTCGACACTGAGATTTGTACAACATATACATCCACCATAAAGCAAACCAAGTTGTGAAGGCCGAGGAGAACAAGGAGCCCACAGCCTGACGTTACTCAGAGGTCAAAAAAAAAAATCAAGATGAAGGCCATGGAACTCCTACCCCTTCTGCAAAAATCACGGGAGGGAATTCCAGCCTCTTATGATGGACTACTTTCTCCTCACTGATGGAGAAAGCTTAGATGGCAACTTGAGCTTCGAATAGTTGGCCTGAGTAGGAGAGGAGGCCATCACAAGGAGGGTGGATGGGTGTGAAAGCCAGAAACTCCAGATTCCCACATCTTCCCCAGGAAGTATCTCTCTGGCTTTGGGAAAGGACAACCATGACAGATTGCATGCTGTTTTCTCCTTCTTCTCCAGCTCTTATTCCAGAGCAGGTTCTTACCACCTGTTCTTTCCTCCTTACATAAAAAATATAACTTCACCCCTACACCCAACATCACTGGGGACTGTACCAAAACATAAACCCCCTTCTGAAGGGACCACCTGGTCCCTTGACCATGGGAACTCCATTCCAGATAGTTTTACTCAACAGGCAACTCCGTTGTCGAAGTAGCCTCTCCTGGGAATGCTCGATTCAGAAGAGCAAGGACAGATGGGGAGTGTACTACACCAGTGATCCCCAACCCCCGGTCCATGGACCGGTGCCGGGCCGTGGAGTACCTGGCACCGGGCTGCGCAGCGGCCGGGGGCCATGATCGCTGCAGCGGCCGGGGGCCATAGTTTCTTTCTGTATGCAAATTAGGGCTAACTGGCACAAGGGGTGTTACTGGACCGCTGGTGGCACTCTGACGTCACCAGCGGCCCACCGCCCCCCTGTGTCCAGCGCCGCCCTTCTCATTCCTTTTCAGCGCTTCAGCGCTGGCCGATTCCTGAAAAAAAACCTAAGAGTGCCTGCGCAGCTACGTAGGGCTAGCGTAGACAGCGCTAGTAGCGTAGCCTTGCACTTTATATTTATGTAATTGTATTTTATTTTGTAAGGCATGTTTAAATACAATAAAATAAAAGTTGTTTAATCAAAACAATCTGATATATAAACAATCAATGTGTCGGCGCGAACAACGCCCTGCCACCCCTGCGCGCGCTCAGCGGGCCACGGTAAAATTATCAAAGGCTGACTGGTCCGCGGCGATAAAAAGGTTGGGGACCACTGTACTACACAATCCATCAAAGACAATCCAAGGGTGCCCTTCACCAGGAACCCAATGGCATTTTTCTTCCTTCTCCTTGTGGAAACCACGCCGACACACCTTGCTTCAACAGACTTGGATATGAATAAATGAGTCATCCGCTCCGTTTGGCATCTCTTGGTTTATTTTTAAGAACATCATCTGCAGATGTTTCGTTCCTCACCTGAAGGAAACTTCTACATACCCCCAGACCAAGGATGGAAGCAAGCAAGCAAAGGAAAGTTCTGAGCTCAAACGACCGAGGATAATATCATTATTATCATTATTAACACACCAAAGCAAAATATGGTCTATGAGATCAGGAAGATACCAACAAAGGGGAATATTTGTAGCTCAGGGTTGAAATGAGAGGTCCTTGGTGCTCTCTGAGCTTGGTGCTTTTCTTGCAGATGTTTCATTAATAATTCGTAATTTAATGAGTTTATATGCCGCCCAATCCCGAAGGACTCCGGGCGGCTTACAAATACGAGATAAAATAAAATAACAAATAGGGAAAAGACAAAAACAGTTTAAAAAACACAACATACATTAAGCTTAACTGGGGGTTGGACCTGATTTAAAAAATCAGCAACCCCAGGCCTGTCGGAACAGCCAGGTTTTGGTGGCTTTTTGGAAGGCCACGAGGGTGGGAAGGGTCCGGATCTCTGCTGGTAGCTCGTTCCACAGGGCCGGAGCAGCTACAGAAAAGGCTCTCCCCCGAGTGGTCGCCAGCCGGCATTGTCCGGTCGACGGCACCCGGAGGAGGCCTAGCCTGTGCGTTCTTATCGGACGTTGGGAGGTGTGTAGCAGGAGACGGTCTCTCGGATACCCAAACTAGGCAACATCCTAGCACTGACTAGCACGGATGATGTTACCTAGCTGAGTAATGA
Source organism: Thamnophis elegans (assembly GCF_009769535.1). Classification (NCBI taxonomy): domain Eukaryota; kingdom Metazoa; phylum Chordata; class Lepidosauria; order Squamata; family Natricidae; genus Thamnophis; species Thamnophis elegans. Next base: position 1,770,744 of record NC_045554.1, read on the forward strand.
AACGTCTGCAAAAAATCAACCAAGCTCAGAGAGCACCAAGGACCCCCTTAGGACGGGAGGGGTGAGAATGGACAACCCAGAAGAAGACCCAAAGAGGGTATTGTTGGCTGGGAAGTTCTGGGAGTCAAAGTCCATACATCAAGTTCAAAGAACACTGCTCAGACTCTGACCAATAGCAATAGCAATAGCAGTTAGACTTATATACCGCTTCATAGGGCTTTCAGCCCTCTCTAAGCGGTTTACAGAATCAGCATATCGCCCCCAACAACAATCCTGGTCCTCATTTTATCCACCTCCGAAGGATGGAAGGCTGAGTCAACCTTGAGCCGGTGAGATTAGAACCGCTGAACTGCAGATAGCAGTCAGCTGAAGTGGCCTGCAGTACTGCACCGTAACCACTGAGCCACCTCGGCTCTATCTATACCAATTACCACTTGGCACCTTCAAAGCACAACACAAGCCCGCTGCGAGTATTAAATGACAAGAAATCGCCCGATTCCAAAATCGAAAGACTCACCATCTCGTCCAAGGCGTAGCGGAGAAGGCCGTGTTCGTAAAGGATGAAGAAGCGGCGTTGCCATTTCTTTAAAAAGAGAGGGGAAAAGAGGCCACGTGGTTAAAACCCAGGAGAACCGAAGGCTCCTACAAGACCGTTTTCAAACCGGGTTTACCCAAAACTGGGTTTGTTTGTTTTTCCAGAATTGGTGGGATTCGGAGTCCATCCAGATTTGGGGCGGAGAAGCACCTCCGTTTTCCTCCGAGTTAACTTTTATCCCTCCCGTTTCTGCACAAGGGAGGAATAACAGCGCCGGCCTTAGGACACGAAGGGACCCTCTCCCACCGCCAATGTTTCTTGGGAGACCCCAGCCGTTCAAAAGCTGCTTGCCATTTTTAATGCCACGGGAAAAAGGAGGTTGAAGAGCGTCATGTGAAGCGTATCGAACGGATGGCTTGTTAAGTGTCAAGGGAGAGGGAGATTAAAAGAAGGGGATATTTTTCCTTGCTACAACCAATTTCAGGGTACAGGTCCTGACCCTCCCCCAATGCAAGGGGTCCAAGGAGTTTGCGTACCCCGCTTTACAAACACCCCAGATTCTGGAAAGAGGCCCCAGCAGAAAGAAAAGGGAGGGTCGTGTGCCAAGATCGAATCCCGCAATCTTCTGAGCCCTGCAAAAACCAGAACCCCCTTCCCCCGATCCATCTGGATAGCGAGACGGGTGGCATATAAATTTAACAATAAATTTTATAAAATTTAAAAACCATCTGCAAGGAAGGAAGGAGAAGTCCTTACCCGGGAGCGATGCACAGGGTTGTCGAAATCCGTGCCCTCTGGAGCTAGTAACAGCCATCCGCCATAAATAGGCTTAGCCTGAGAAGAGAAAGAGGAAAAGGTAATTTTTTTAAAATATATATATTTTTATTATGTTTACATTTAAAACAATGCAGTATCGCGAAGTCGAAGTGACCATACATTCACGTTATATACAGCTAGTCTCAACCATTAAAAATTAGCCTACTTAATACGTTGTCTATAGCAATAGCAATAGCAATAGACTTATATACCGCTTCATAGGGCTTTCAGCCCTCTCTAAGCGGTTTACAGAGAGTCAGCATATTGCCCCCAACAATCTGGGTCCTCATTTTACCCACCTCGGAAGGATGGAAGGCTGAGTCAACCCTGAGCCGGTGAGATTTGAACCGCTGACCTGCTGATCTAGCAGTAGCCTGCAGTGCTGCATTTAACCACTGCGCCACCTTGGCTCTTACCCTTCTGTCCAATCACTCTACCCTTCTGTCCAATCACAATATATACAGTTTGTTCCAGTCTTGTCACCAGGAAAAGGTAATTTTGATTTGGTTTTAAAGGGCACAATTTCCAACCATTAATAGCACCGGAAAGGCCAGTTAAGAAATCTGGCCGAACGCACGCAAGGCCGTTCTCATTTAGAGTGCATAGTTGGGGAACGCCAAGATGGTTGTTAAACGAAGCGGCCGCTAAGTGAAATTACAACTGTGCTTGAATTTAGCTTTTCGTTGCTTCGAAGGCCTATGAAGGGCGTGAAAGTGAGGATGGGTTATGAATCTACGATGTGACTTTTTCATCGCTGTCATAGCTGTCAATGGTTGATAAATAGAAACTCTGCACACACACAGTGTGTGTGTGTGTGTGTGTGTGTGTGTGAGAGAGAGAGAGAGAGAGAGAGAGAGAGAGAGAGAGAGAGAGAGAGAGAGGGAGGGAGGGAGAGAGAGATTGTGCCTCTTCCAGTTAAGTGGTCCTCCTGAGCAAGAATGATTTATGAAAGGAGCTTTGGAAGATGACAGCAGCAAACAGTGAAGTTGAATCAAGTTAACATGCACAACAGACACACAAGTGAAGAGTGCATCTTTGCAACGCGCCCCTTTGGAGATGCGTGCCTGCATTAAAAAGCAACTTATAGAGCACCAGGGTTTTTTTCTTTTTTTTAAAAGATACATTTTAATTTTATTTCATACATCCACAGAGAAAACAACAACAAACAGAGCCATTTATCAGAGTCTTGTTGAGCCGGGCAGCTACAAAACCCAAATAAATAAATACAAATCGGCAAATCCTTTCCTTAAACTCAAAAGGCTATCAGGGTCTAAATTTTCTTCCCCTCTTCCAAGAAACCGGAACTCATCACGAAGGAGATTTTGTTTTTGAAGCGCCTGCTGGGTTTACAGGTCTAAAATAAACCTGCAAATACCTTGCAGCAGAAATAGCCCTTTTGCTGGTCTATTCCTAGCTCTGGATTAGTAATCAAAACCAAAACAAAAAAAAATTACCAAGGTGGGCTGTTTAGTGGGGTTGTTGTCGTTTTAAAAAAAACAAAACTCTAAAAACCTGAAGCCCAAACAGGGCTTGTTTATTTGAAGAAGGAGCCAGCCAAATAAAAACCAGTTCCTGTATTTAAAAACAAAAATATCCTGAGCCAATTCAAGGAATCCTCCCCTTAAGCCTGTTCTACAAGTCCCGGGATGTTGCAAGGTGCTACACACAGACTTACAACTATCTCCCTCCTTCCAGATAAAGCGGGGAGCGGGGGGATCTGTCAACGCTCCACCCTGCTTGAGAGGAGGAAATCACAAGCTTGCAGGTTGTTTTAAAACACGCAATCCGGAACTCACAAGAGCATTTCTGGCTTATCTGCGCAGACCTGCCTGCGTTCCTTTCTCCTTATAACCTGTCTATCTTGGTTTGTTCGCTCTTCATGGGCCCAGCCGATGCGGCACACCCACCCCAATAATATTCTCTGCAAATTTATGCTTGCTTCATTTAAGTTAAGTGGGGAAAATGAACTTCATAAGAGTCGAGACTCCTGGGAGTGGAGTCGAAAGGATTCCCACAACATGGTTGAACAAACTCAAACTTGACCGGGGGTATTTTAGTCCCATTTTCCTCCTGCAAGATCACGGACTTTCCTTTAGATACTGGATGAAATAGCGGCCTTTTTTTTTTGGCCCTATCAGAAAAGCAAACTAGACCTCATGAATTTCTAAGCGAGCGCCGGAAAGTCTGCTTGCTTTGCTGTTCCCTTCACTTCCAAAGTTGCTAGTCCTCTTCACGGAATGCCCTTTAAATTTATTTAACCGTGCAGCAGGCTGGTCCTGCTTAATTATATGAAACAGCAGAGCCTTAACAACCGGGTGGGTAGATTTAACTTCGCGATGCTAGACCTCATGAATAATAAAAGTAAATTTGGAAAAGTATGCGGCTGAGTAGGTGGTGACTGTGGATTTCTTTTTTAATTTTTTAAGAGGTGGGTAATCTTGTCAGGCAGAAAAAGAATGCAAAGATTTTCAAGGGGCCCAGAAAAATGCCACTCCTCATAATTCCCTGCCCCACCCTGAAGCCCACAGGAGGGAAACAGAGGTCTGAAAATCTGCAAAAGGTTTTTTTTTTGGCTTAAATTTGCTAGTATGTCCCCAAATTCAACGCCCCATCAACCCTTCTGTTGTCCTGTGTTACTAGAAGACACCGAGAAGGCAGGAATTATTCCAAATTTAATAAGAATAATAATAAATTAGGGTGGCAGAGGAATGAGATCAAACCCATTTAGCAGCCATTGCAGATTTTGGCTTCTGCCCGCAAACCCTGATCCTTCTGGGATAAAGACGTTAATGACAGCATTCAGAAACCTGCAATGCCTATTCAGACAAGCTGGGGAAAATTTGCCATTCAAAAAAAGCATACAGTATGAGCTTATTATATACAAGGAAACACGCAAAGCTCTTCAGGAAGTGCTTTTGCTCCAAAATGAATTGCCTTCCTGGAATCAATCAACAACATTTGAGGATCTTTTTCTGGCTCTCTGGAAGCCTGCTGGGATCCCCAAGGACCCCCACCCCCTTCCAACCAGGCGCTCCGGTGTACGGTCCCCCACACACACCACGCATACACACACCCCTTTCTGAATCTGAGCGAACCTGGATCTCGAAGCCGGCTTCCTCCAGCACCCTCCAGGTGTTCCTGATCCGTCCGAACTTCCCTCGGCTCATGGTCGTCTGCTCCCCACTCCCCGGTGCCCGTTCTCCTTTCTGCTCGGAGGAGGTGCCGCCTTCCTGCCGTCAGGGCACCTGGGTCCCCACCCACAGTTATGCGCGTAGTCCTACCTGGCCCACACCCTCGGTGGCTCACGGCTGCCGCGCCCTTTCTGAACGCAGCAGCAGGAAGGTGGGTCTCTCCCCCACGGCTGAGAAAAAGGGGATAGCAGAGTTGGAAGGGACCTTGGAGGTCTTCTAGTCCAGCCCCCTGATCAAGCAGGAGACCCTTATACCTTTACAGACAGGTGGCTGTCCCAATCGTTTCTTAAAAAGCCTCCAGGGACGGAGCATTTACAACTTCTGGAGGGAAATTGTTCCACTGATTAATTGTTCTCACTGTCAGGAAATTTCTCCTCAGTTCTAAGTTGCTTCTCTCCTTGATTAGTTTCCATTCATTGCTTCTTGTTCTACACTCAGGTGCCTTGGAGAATAATTTGAGCCCCTCTTCTTTGGGGCAGCCCCTCAAATACTGGAAGACTCCTATCATGTCAGCCGTAGTGCTTCTATACAAGGGGATTAAACCGGGTTTTAATGTTTATAGTGCCCTCCATCAACAGAGATAAAGTTACATTCTTCCTACATGGAACTTGCTTGCTTGCTTGCTTCCTTCCTTCCTTCTTTCCTGCCTGCCTTCCTTCATTCCTTCCTTCCTGCCTGCCTGCCTGCCTTCCTTCTTTCCTGCCTGCCTTCCTTCCTTCTTTCCTGCCTGCCTTCCTTCATTCCTTCCTTCATTCCTTCCTTCCTGCCTGCCTTCCTTCTTTCCTGCCTACCTTCCTTCCTTCCTTCTTTCCTGCCTGCCTTCCTTCATTCCTTCCTTCCTGCCTGCCTGCCTTCCTTCCTTCCTGCCTGCCTGCCTGCCTGCCTGCCTTCCTTCCTTCCTTCCTTCCTTCCTTCCTTCCTTCCTTCCTTCCTTCCTTCCTATCATTACTTTAAACTGATGCATTGAGATCAGAGAAATGTTAGCAATCAATAAACTAAATCCTCCTCAGAGACTTTGCTGTGATATATGAATGGTTATCAACAACTCTTTTTTCAAAATCCGGAAACCGTATATGGATTTTCTGATGAAAGACGACCAAAAAATATAGCAGTAGACTTATATACCGCTTCATAGGCCTTTCAGGCCTCTCTAAGCGGTTTACAGAGAGTCAGCATATTGCCCCCAACAATCTGGGTCCTCATTTTACCCACCTCGGAAGGATGGAAGGCTGAGTCAACCCTGAGCCGGTGAGATTAGAACCGCTGACCTGCTGATCTAGCAGTAGCTTGCAGTGCTGCATTTAACCACTGAGCCACCTTGGCTCCTAAAAAATGAGATGATGTTTGAGGATTTTTTTTTAAAAAAAAAAGTGAACTAAGGCAGGCGTTGAAGGGATTTCTGTAACATCTGAGAGGGAGTTTTGGGATTATAGGATTGTAATTATCTGTTGAAGAGAAGTTCGGAAGTCATTATAGTTAAGTTTCTTTCTTGACTATTTTAATTTCCTTGCAACCTATTTCTTTTTTCTTTTTTTTCCTGCTTTAGATTTGCCTTTTGCTTTATGCAAAATTCTCAGTAAACACAAACAAAAACCTCATTAAAACACCTTCCGTATGTCAACAGGAAGGAAAACCTCCACTCTCAAGAGGAGTCTACCACTAAATTGTATATGGAAAGATGAGAATCACCTCCTCAATTACAGGCCGGCTAGGAAAAATGACATTTGAGTGGCCAAGACTGGAATGCAGGCTATTGCACAACCCAATTAATAAACAAACCTTCCTTGAAAAGGTAGCGCAGGTCAGAATAAACTATGCAGTAATAATAATAAATCAAGGGTCTGACTCAGGATATTAATACTGCAAATTTCGAAAGCTCATGCCGTCATAAATTTATTTTGCAGAAGTTCAGGCTGATATCCCATCCCCTCCCCCCACCCCGGATTCCCATCTATTTACATTCACGTCTTGGTCTTTCTGGCGAAATTCCCCCTGGGTGCAGGCGAGGGGGCTGTTTGCAAGGCAGGCCCCTCCAACAATGCAAGGGGTGGGGGGAATTAGGACAGCTCCCCCCCAAGCCCAGGAACCTTGCCATTGGTATTGCAGCCGATCCAAAATGTCAACACTTATTTATAAACATCTTGCCATGAAACGCAAGACGTTCGTTCGTACACCCTGATCCCGTCCTTCTGAAGATCCCGCCACGGCTGATCCCATTTAAATCCCGTCTCGTTGCTTTCCTAAAGCTCTCAGCAACTGCAGTTTTGTTTTGTTTTTTAAAGGGAAAAAAAAGGAAGGGGAAAAAAAACGAAACTTTCCTGGTGTGCTGCTAATCAAAGTGTCAAAGGCTTTAAGTAACAAGGGGAGCCTGGGAAAATATTTCAAAGCTTAGAGGAGAAGAATTCCCCCAGAGGCTGATCCGTCCCAACACGCTCACCAGATTCCCATCAGTCAAAGGGAAAAAAATGCTCATTGGGGCAAGAGGAGGAGTTGAAGAAGCCTGCAGGGATGTGGGGGGAGGTTTTGGGGGGGGGGGGCGGCAGAAAAACAGATTTGGGCCTGCCTGACTTTTCTTGCTGAGGGGTGGGAGGGAGGAAAAGGAAAAAAAAAGAAGGAATAGGAGGAGAACTAGACAGAAGGAACAAAGAAAGGAAGGGAAGGGAAGGAAGAGGTAGAAGGGAAGGAAGAAGAGAGAGGAGGGAGGAAAGACTGAAGAAGGAAAGAAGGGATGGAGGACAGAAACAGAAGTTAAAAGAAGGAAGGGGGAAGAGGGAGAGAGGAAGGAAGGAAGGAAGAAGAAAGAGAGGATAGGAAGAGAAGTAGGTAGAAGAAAGAGGGAAGGGAGGGAGGAAAGGCAGAAGAAGGAAAGAAGGAAGGGAGGATAGGAAGAGAAGTAAAAGAAAGGAAGGAAGGAGAAACAGAGAGAGGCAGGCAGGCAGGAAGGAAAGAAGGAAGGAAGGAAGGAAGGAAAAAATTATAAGAGAAGAATTAAGCCGAAGAAAACAGGAATGAAGGCTCATTTTCCCGTGTTTCCTGAATGGCGCACATCATGTACACATCACTGCCTCTCGAATTAAAGTAGGAAGTAGGTTCCCCTGCTCTGATCTCCCTAAAACAACACTGCCTGTCTCCAAAGGGTGCCCGCTTGAGCTGCATTTGATCTGCCTAACACAACACAACACAACACAACAAAGCCCTGGTCCCACTGCCACACCTCACTTTTGCTAAGGACTGAGAGTTTTCTAGAACTCTTCTTCCCTTCACCAACTGCTGGATGTGATCTCTACTGACACAACATTTGCCCAACAGGTAACCTGTGTTATATACCTAAGGTGTGTGCCTGGCCTGGGTCTTACTCATTCTCAGAACTGTGGCTAAAGCAAGTCTCATGTGCCAACTGAACCAAGGGAATCAGGATCCAGGGTTAAAAAAAAACCCCAGCCTTACAGAATCCAACCCAACTTTTCCCGTGCCTCGAAAATGCCAAGACTTCAATTTCCCTTTTAAAACAAATTCCTTGTCCACCCAATCCAGAGATGGTGTCTTCTTCTTCCTTTTGCCAAAAAAAAAGGCAGTCTCAAAGCTCGCTGGTTGCCACAGCAAAAGCTGAAAAGATATCTGACATTTATTTTTTTAAAAAAAAAAACAACTCATTTTAATCTTCACGATTCCCCCATCAGCAGATGGATTTTTGCACTCCGAAGGCCCTGGCCACGGATTGAAGAATTCGACAGCTATTCAAAACTAACCTGCATTAGCTTTCCAGGATCTGTTCAATTTAAAGCAATATTTTTTTCAACCCTGGCCAAGTTCAGATGGACAGACTTCAATTCTGGGAGTTGGAAGTTCACCCATCTGAACGTAACCAAGTTTGAAAAATACAGCTTAAAACCTGAATTGTTCTCGTTCGGTATCTTACCAGGGAAATATAGTAAAGAAAATGTATATCTGATAATTCATGTAATAACTGCGGCTAGAATTGCATTTGCACAAAATTGGAAAAGCTGAAGAAATCCCTAAAGATGAAAATGTGATTAAGAAAAATATTAGATTGTGCAGAAATGAGTAGATTAACACTAGCAATTGAAGGGAAGGAAGAATCTGGTTATTATAATATATGGGGGGTCATTTAATCATTGGTTAGAAAATGAATATGAGTAAAAAGTATAAAATTAAATAATTTAGGAAGAGAAAGGTTATAACAGGAGATACGTTAAGTTGTAATGTTAAAATAAGAACAGGTGTATATAAAGAAGTTGGTGGTAAGCTATAACTATTATGACATAAAAAAATTGCAGTCAGATGACACACTGATTAATGAATGATGAAATGTTTGTTTTAAAGGGGGGGGGAGTTTACAAAAGAAAAAAGAAAAATATGGCTTTAAAGGGAAAGGAGCAGAAGACTTGGGTGCAAACACAAAACAATAATGGGAAAACCTTTTTCCAAAAAGGAAGACCCCAGAATTGATCCGGCTCTGCCTTGCCATCTTCCAAAATTTACTTTAAAAGGATGCTCCTGTGCAAATCTACCCAAAATCTCTCCAGACATAGCTAAGGAAGAAACTTCATTAAATTCTAAAGGACTTGAAAGGAAGCCTGGATCAGATTAGGGCCAGATTAGGGCCAATCTCTTGATTATCATGTAGAAGGTTAGCGTAGGAGTAATCTCGTTAGCAAAGATCTCACCTCCATTTCTGACAGTAAAAAATCTCTCTTTTCAGAAATTGCTCCCAGGAGGAGGTTTGCTAACAGGCTAGAGATCTTTTCAGACCCCTGCAAAGGAGGACACCCACACCACGAGGTTTTTGCTGCCAACTCAAAGGTGGTGGGTGCTGGGTAGGGCCCAGCCTTTGGGAACCAAGTCCTCCAGAGGACAGCTCTCAGCTCTGGGATCCACCATTTCCTTCCTGCAAAAACAAAACACTGATCTGTTTAGATGACCTAAGCTGGTTTCCTACATGAGCTATTTTGCCTTTGTCCCCATTTTCAGAGTGGTTGTGACTGCAATCGTGGATGGATGGATGGAGGCCTCCTTTGCTACAGAAGGATGGATGGATGGAAGGAAAGAAGGAAGGACTATTTTGCTACTGCAAAAAGGAAGGAAGGAAGGAAGGAAGGAAGGGGAGAAATGGAGAGGAAGAAAAACAGAGGAAAAGGAATGAAGCATGGAAGAATGGGAGGGAGGAACTGAGGGAGGAAAGAAGAAAGGAAGGAAAGAAGGAAGGAGATGGGAAGGAAAGAAGGAAAGAGAATGTATGTATTTATTTATGTATGTATAGAAGGAAGGGAGGGAGGAAGGACTCTTGCTATTGAGAGGAAGGGAGGGAGGAAGAGAAGGAGAAGAGAAATGCCTCCTTTGTGGTTGAGCATTATACCGCGTCTTCCTAAACCTTGGCAGTCCTTTCTCAAAGACACACTCATTCTCGCATCACATCAGCCATGAACTGGACTCTTTCCTTGAAAGAGAAGCAGAATAATCCTGGGTACACACTGTGGTACAACTGTGGTCAACAGGTATTTGTCGGCCTCACCTGTGTGGTGTTGGGTACCTGGCTGACTTCGTGAGTCACCGGTTCTCTTGGCCATTCACACAAAGCTGCTCAGGTGCACACCAATGTTTCCTGCGACGCCGAACGCTGTACAGGGACACCGAGGGACCCATGAAATAGCTTCCCCGTTTGTTTCCAAAAGCAAGGGCACTGCGCTGGGCCCGTGCCAGGGAACCATTTAAATACCAGCTGCTAGTCCTCAACACACAAGAGGGTGGATTTCTGTTTGGCTCCTTTGCGTCCATATTCGGCTTCTTTTCCTGACAATTGGCTGGAGAATCCGGGAGAGGAGATCGATTCTTTGGGTCCTCCAGCTTAATCCTGTGTGGTTTTTCCTTTACATATTTATCCGCCAGAATATACTCAATAACTTTGATTTTTTAAAAAAATTTATTTTGGCAACAGCATTTTTATAATGACTTAGCACTTTTTATCAGTTATAGGTTTTTCCAGTCTTCAGTTCAGGCTGCTGTTTTTAAGATAGGTCATTTCTTTTTCTTTTTTTGGCACTAGAGTTTTACCTCCCCACCTGTATTTTCAAGACACAGGAAAATCAGGATCCTAACCCAGAACTCACTCAATTTATAGCACTAGCAGACTTAAATACCGCTTCACGGTGTGCTTTCACAGCTCTCTCTAAACGGTTTACAGAGCCAGCCTCTTGCAAACCCCAACAATCTGGGTCCTCATTTGACCCACCTTGGAAGGATGGAAGGCTGAGTCAACCTTGAACCGGTCAGGATCGAACTACTGACAAGTCGGCAGAGTTTGCTTGCAATACTGCATTCTAACCACAGTGCCACCACGGCTCTTCTACTTCATGCACCAGTTAATCTTCCATAGCCAGTAGCATGCTATATAAAAAGATGTCAGGCTTGCAAGAGCCGAGGTAGCGCAGTGTTTAGGGTGCAGTACTGCAGGCCACTTCAGCTGACTGTTATCTGCAGTTCAGCGGTTCTAATCTCACCGGCTCAGGGTTGACTCAGCCTTCCATCCTTCCGAGGTGGGTAAAATGAGGACCCGGATTGTTGTTGGGGGCAATATGCTGACTCTGTAAACCACTTAGAGAGGGCTGAAAGCCCTATGAAGCGGTATATAAGTCTTAACTGCTATTGCTATTGCTAACTGCTATTGCAATCCAGTCACCAAAATAACTAACAGGGGAGATTTTGAAATGTTTTCCCTGCTCAAAACTCACTTTTAGGTGCCCCTGCTCTGACCTATGCCAGTGAAACATGGACACTAACCTCACAATTGGTACAAAAGCAACGAGAGGCACAAAAAGCCACAAGATAGGAAGATGCACACTTGGACTAGAAAACAAACAAAAATATATGATGCCCTCAAGAGAGGACAAGAACTGAAAGAGAAACGGGCTGGTCCCATAGCAAGGAGAACCCAGGGCAGGTGGATTAAGGCGGTCGTAGAATGGATCCCACTGGATCAAAAGTGAGCTAAAAGAACATGGATCAACCACAACCAGCAAGTATGGGGGGCCCAATTGGCCAAAGTAAGCTCAGGACCATCTGGATTGGAAAGATGCACAAGAGGCCTTCATCCTGCAGCAGACAAGACAACGGCTAAAACGATAGTGATATAAATAAATATCAATTTAAAAAAACACCTTTCAACGCACGAGTGTTGACACACAAAGCAGAGGGGAAGGAATCAACAATCACTGCTGTGCACAAACATCTCACACTCTTTGGGTAAGCAAAAATCACGCCGAAGACACCCCTGAAAATGACAAGAAATGCACATTCCCCCCCCTTTAAAACGTGGGGAAAATATCCAAGCTGAAAGTAAGGTTCTGAAATCTGTTCCTAAAAGGCTCCCAATAAAAAAAAATCCCCCCATTAATTTAAATAAAATGTCCCTCCTTCTTCTCAGACTAATGTGGATTCTCTTATCTGGAATGGCGATTGCTATGGATAATGTCATTATTTCCTTTTCTTACATTACATTGCATCTTACGTTAGTTTTTTTTCCTGAATGCCATCACTCTGCTAAACAAATAATTCCCACAACACTGTCAATAATTTACTGACTTGTATTACTATTGTTGCTCTCTTCCTTCCTAGTATCTATCTCTCCACACCTATGACTATAACTACGTTGCTAGTATCTTTATAATTCCTATTGTTTTTATTGGTTTCCTAGTACGATTTGATAGCTTATTAGTAACCTTTACTATCACTAAGTGTTGTATCCTATGATCCATGTATTTCATTTTTCTTTTAAGTACACTGAGAGCATCTGCACCAAAGACAAATCCCTTGTGTGTCCAATCACACATGGCCATTAAAGAATTCTATTAAGTCCCCCAAGAATTATATATATATATATATATATATATATATATATATATATATATATATATATATATATATATATATATATCAACCTCCGTAGCCTCGACCTACCATACCAAAAGTATGTTTTTATTTTTATTTTTGCAAAACAAAAACGTCAGGTTCAAAAATCTGATTTCCCCACCAAATTTGGTCACGCACCACTGCTGTTAATGCTGTTGTTTAATTGCATGCAAATATCCTGGCAGTGGGGGGAGGGGGAAACGAAAACAAAAAAACAACGAAAAGTTCTGCCAGCTAAGGACAAAGATGAGATAACCTTCTTTCCAAAACACCAAACAGCAGAACTGAGTAATGCCAGAACATGCTTTCTTGCTGAGTTGGAAGCTGTAAAACGAACCAATCCGGGAGGAAGAACAAACAGATTTTGGGGTTTTGTTTTTTTGTCCTAAAAGCAAGGAGAGGCGTTAAAATCTTTGGTCTATTGTGTTTATTGCAAGGGTCTCCATCTGTGGCCGCTTTAAGAGCTGTGGACTTCAGCTCCCAGAATTCCAGCCTGGCTGAGGAATTCTGGGAGCTGAAGTCCACAACTCTTACAGCGGCCACTGATGGAGACCCCTAGCTTATGATACTGCAAGGCAAGGAAGATACCAAGGAAAACACTGGATATTTGTTTTAGATCGACAGCCTTCTTTCCTGTAGGCGCTCAAGGCAGCTTACAAAAGTTATTTCCCTTTATTTTATTTATTTATTAAGTTTATAGGTCACCCAGCTGATTTCCACGCGGCTCTGAAATAGAATAAATTGGATTTTGAGCCCATCTACACCTCTGCAATGGTCAAGAGAACCCAGATCTCCTGAATCTCACCTTCCACACACACACACCCCAAAAAAGGCAGGTACCTAAACTGGACTGGATTAAATCTTTCTCCCCCAGATCAGATCCAGAAACATCCCATCATTTCTCATTGGCGGGGAGGTCTTTCTCAACTGTTGAGTCCTCCAGAGAATTAAAATTATTTCTTGGGGGACAAAGAGGGTTGTCTGACCTCGTTCAAGAGTCAGACACCCAACTCTTCTGTACAGAAATGGTTGACTTGGGAGACAAAGGCTGTGAGCATCTGGTGGAAAATACGGAAAGCCACACAGGCAAGTCCTTGACTTACGACCAATCGTTTTGTGGCTGTTACAAGGGCACAGAAGAAAAGTTAATTTCGACCGTATTTTCACAGCCGTTGCAGCATCCCCATGGCCGAGGGATGGCAACCGACTCATATTTATGATGGTTGCAGTCTCCCTGGATTGTGGGATTTCCCATCCCCGCAAGTGAATCCTTGCGTTTGTTCAGTTAGGGAACTTGGCCGTTAAGTGAATCCATCTTCCCCACTGACGAGCCAAGTCAGTGGGGAAGATGGATTCACTTAACGGCCAAGTTCCCTAACTGAACAAACGCAAGGATTCACTTCACCGCGTCGAGGAAGGTCGTAAAACTCGTGTAACCAGTGTTTTGCTTAACAACAGACATCTCCGGCTCCACTCGGGTCATAAGTCGAGGACCACCTGGAATCACGTAACGCCGTGTGCACCAAGAGATGATCGCAAGGCAGGCAGGCAGGCATCCTGGTTTGAGGAGCGGGAGACGAGGAGCGCGAGAATCTCTTCCCCCAAGCAGGCAGACTGCTCTTGCGCGTGGAGGCTCCACCAAGCCTGCTCTGCCAATGCATTTCTCCACCACAAACTTATCTCTGAGCTCTCTGGACCTGACAGCCTTTCCCCACAAGTTACGCAAGCCAAATCCTCCCCCCCCCCCGCCCCGGCATCAGCTGTGGATTTGCAGAACTCCTCGTTCTTTCCTTCCGTCCGTCTAGACATGATCCCATTCTTCTTCTTATGAGGTCAGCTGAACCAGGGACACAAGATCCCCTTAGTCTCTCGGAAGATCTGCCCTCTCATGATTCACTCCCAGGAGGATCAGCTGAAGGAAGCAACAGCCCTCAGTAGGTCCTTAATCCAGAGATCTTCAAAGTTGCCCCCCGCCCCTTTAAGACGGATGGACTTCAACTCCCAGGATTCTCCAGCCAGCATAATTTACTCCCTTGGAGAATTCTGGGAGTTGAAGTCCACCAGTCTTAAAGTGGCCACGTTTGGGGAACCCTGTCCTAAGCGATGTGATCAGGCCGAATGGAGCCTCCACATCCAGGGGCAGTTATGCCTCTGGTTAGTACTACAGCAAGGAACGGTTCCATACCGTAGTAGGTTCTCCAGGGGTTGCCCCCCAGCTGGCTGTGAGCAGGCCGTGGGAAGCCTTCCGTGTGGCTGGTGGGTCATAGGAATTGTAGACCAGCATGCCTGGAGGGGAACCAACGGTGGTCCCAGAAACTCAGGCCTACAGAGACCTTTTTAGAGGGGAAAAAATCCCCTAAATTCCCCCTATATTCATTTTAAAAGTTGGACCAAACAAAACCCGAAATGGCCTTTTGCAAGTGGTGAATACTCCCCCACCCCCAATAAAGCGGCCCCTACCAGAAAGGGCCAGTCCAACCTGCACACAACGCAGGTGTGTGTCCCAGTCAAAATTAGGACTGTACCACTTTATAGGACTGGGATAATTAAAGGCCAGGAGACAAAACACATGAAAAGCAGTTGCAGGAGCTGGGTTTGGCTAGTCTAGAGAAAAGGGGGGGGGGGCATGATAGCCGTCTTCCAATATTTGAGGGGCTGCCCCAAAGAAGAGGAAGGGGTCAACTTATTCTCCAAAGGCAGGACCAGAAGCAACGGATGGAAACTAATTAAGGAGAGAAGCAACTTGGAATTAAGGAGAAACTTCCTAACAGTCAGAACAATTAACCAGGGGAACAGCTTGCCACCAGAGGTTGTGGGTGCTCCATCGCTGGAGGCTTTCAAAAGGAGACTAGATAGTCTAAAATAGTGCAGGTCTCCTGCTTGAGCAGGGGGCTGGACTAGAAGACCTCCAAGGTCCCTTCCAACTCTATTCTGATTGATGCCGGAGGACTCCTCCCTATAGCGGCCTCACACAGCCTTGCATCCTGATAGCTAGCAGCTCAAGGGAAGGGAAAATCTGACCTCTTTTCTACCTGCGGGGATTTGGGTCAAGGCCCAGAGTCACACCTCCCTCATTCAAACACCAGGCTCTTTTAAGGTGAGGGAAAGGGGCTCTTGAGAGACCCCCTCCTGCCAATTACCTCCCTGCGACCAATTAGATCACATAGATTAGGCCTCCTCCGAGTTCCATCCGCCAGTCAGTGTCGACTGGCAACTACGCGGAGGAGAGCCCTTTCAGTAGTAGCTCCGACCCTTTGAAACGAGGAGATTCGTACCCTCACCACCATCCAGACCTTCCGCACAGCCCTTAAGACCTGGCTAGCCCGTCAGGCCTGGGGACAAAGATAACTGTCCCCACCCGAATGATGAATGAATGTTGCTTACTATTTTACTTCTAGGTATTGTTTGTGTCTATTGTCTGTATACCCCCCCCCCCTCATTTTATGTAAGCCGCCCTGAGTCCCCTCAGGGAAAAGGGCGGCCTATAAGTATTAATAAATACTCAAATACTCAAATACTCTTTCCCTTCCTCCAGCATTTCTAAAGGAAGCTCGGAATGCAGTGGGGAATTATGGTGCTTGTAGTCCCACACAGCTGGAGAGTCCCACATTGGAAGCCCCCTTCACCTCATCTCAGTAGCTCATTGCTTTTCCCCTTCCCAGGCAGTGGGGCAGGGAACAATGATCTTTGTTTTGTGGACAGAACACAAGACACAAACACACCCTTTCAGGCTGGGCCCACACAACTGTGTGTATTTTTCCTCCCTTGTCGGAGATGGACGGGAACATGCAAAACAATTCGGGCATTTTCACACCAGAGATTTCACCCTCCCTTGGTTTTTAAGAGGGGGGGGGAGAGTAAGAACAACCGAAGGCCTCAAAACGAGAAAGGGGTTGAAAGCCAACCTGACCCCTTTCGCCAACCGCTTTATCGCTTCACACACACACACACACTCGCGTGCATATTTTCCATATTAGCTCGCAGATGGCTGAGCGGGGGTGAAGGAGGGGGCAGCACCAAGCAGGCAGCGACCTCTCTCCCCCCCATCCCAATAGGATTGCGAGCAAAGAAGCGGCGCAGGGAGGAACCAGCCACGCGGGGGGAAAGCAGGGCGCTCGTTTGCACATTCACACGCGCTCCCCGCTTCTCCTTGTTTATAAATAGCCGCGCAATGCAGAAGGAGCGCAAACGCAAAAAAAAAAGCTTTTTTGGGGGGGGGAAATATATATATTCATGCTACTTTGAAAGGCGGCGGACCTCTTCCCCCCGACCCTCCCCCCCGTTTACAGCCAATTTACCTAACCGGGAGGGGGGGCAGAAAGGGGGGCGGGGGCTGGAAGCCGCATTAATCCTTTGCAAGGCGCCTGACGCTGCTTTTCATATGGCGGATCCAAGCCTTTGAAATGCGAGGCCTTAGGCGCTTCAAGATTCTATCCCTCAAGGGGAAAGGGAGAGGAAGGGAGGGAGAAGGGGGGGGACAGCCCGGCTGGCAGGTTGAGTTTACAAACGAGGTGTGGGCCTGCTGGCAGCTTTTGTCCCGAGTTTTCCCGAGAGAGAGAGAGAAAGAGAGATTGTCAGAGAGAGAGAGAGAGAGAGAGAGAGAGGAGAGAGAGAGAGAGAGAGAATGAGAATTAGGGAGAGAGAAAAGAGAAAGAGAAGGAGAGAGAGGGGGGAGAGGGAGAAAAGAGAAAGAGAGCGAGAGGAGAGAGAAGAGAATGAGAGAGAGAGAGAGAGAGAATCAGGAAGGTGGAGAAAGGATAGAAAGTAACAACGGAGATCAAAACAAACAGAACGAAAAGTAAACTCATAGTATCTCTTTCTAACTCAGGAAGGAAGCGGGCGGGCGCTGAGTATACCAACCGAGCGACGGGGCAAAGCTTGGGGGGGGGAGGGAGCCCCACCAACCAAACAGGGGCCTTTTTTTTCTTCTGCCGCCCTCCCCCCCCCCTCAGTCCCAATCTGGGATTTGCAAAGTTGCTTTGATTCTGAGCATCAACCTCACTCACCCACCCCCCCGCTCCTGAAACCACAGCCCACCGGCCGGGCCTCCTGGCTCGCTTCCTCCGCTTCTCCCGAAGGTTCGAGCCCTGCAAGAGCCGGCTCCCGTCCCGTCCCCCACCCCCGTCCACGGCCCGAGGCGGCCTCACCTGGTTCAAATCTTCGTCGTTCAGCAGGTGCGACTCGCGAGGCTTGAAGCAATTCTGACACTTGCTTTTGTTAAAAATGTTCGCCTGGAATTTCCGGCAGGGGTTCTCCTTCGCAGCCATGGCGTGTGCGTGTATTGGGGGGGGGGGGTCTCCCGAGTGGGGAGGAGGGGGAGGCGGCGGGAGAGAACCCAGAAAAATCGCCCTTCCAAGCGCGGTTGCTCCCCCCGTCAGCGCTTCAGCCGGAGGAGGGCAGTCCAGGCCCCGCTGGCGCGGATCTCCAGCCCCGCGCACGGGTGTCCGAGAAGGTCGTGGGAAAGGCGAGCCGTCCGCCCGCTACGCCTGGCCTCCGCCGCGGGCCTCTCTCTGCCAGCGATCCGCAGCCCTCCAGGCGCCCCCAGCGGGCCGCATCCCCCGGGCCGGGGTCCCAGCAGCCAAAGGGGGGACGGGGCGCGGCAGGCGAGCTGGTCCCGGTTCCGTGGCTCCAGCCGGGAGGGACGGGGGAAGGCGAGCCTCCAGCTGCCGGGGCAGGTGGGCCCAGCGGGAGGAAGCGGAGGCTCCCACGCGAGGCCGCTTAATCCACGCGCCGGGCTCCCACGCCGCGCCGGCCGGCCGGGGCTGCCCGGCTGCTGTGGGCAGACAGCTGCGGCTCCGGCCCGCCCAAGGGCCGCGGGGCGTCCATGCTGCGGCTGCCCCAGCCGGAGGAAGCCAATCCAGGGCCCAAGCCCCAGCCAGGCGGGCAGGGCGGCGCAGCCGAGGAAGGCAGCCGCCAAGATCCCCCGCGGGATGCGGCTCCTCTACGCCCAGCCCGACAAGCCCGCGGCGCGACCCGGTCCAGCTCAGCAGCGCCGCCCCGGACGGAAGAGCTCCGGATCCCGGCCAGGCCCCGCTCGGCGTCTTCTTCTTCCAAGCCGCAGGCCGCCCCTCCACGCGGGGAAGGGGCAGGGAAGGCGCCGGGAGGGGGCGGCGGCGGCGTCAAGCGCAAGGGAAACGCCTTAATTGCTCAGCCCCCTCCTTCTTTGGCGCCCCCCCCCCCCACTCACTGGATGAGATGCTTTGGAAATTACAGGGCAGGGGGGAAATAAGCAGGCGGGACCCCTCCTCTTTCTCCCCCCGCCCACCCCCAAGAAAACCCGGCCAGGCTCTGGCGCTGCAGCGGCCGAGGGCTTTGCAAAGGGTCCCAATTGGGTGGGTGGGCGAGAAATCCGGGGAGGGGGGAGAAAGGGCTTTACGCGCTCCCGGAGGAAAGGCTGGTGGGGAGGGGGAGAAACAGCCCTCCGCCTCTCGCTGCTTTCTTTGCGCTCCCCCCACCCCACGTTTTTTGAGGGGGGAAGGGGGGGAGTAATTGACTTTGCCCGCGATCCAATGGCGGGGAGGCTCGGCTCTTAACAAAAGGACGTCCACCCAATCGCGAAAGAGCTTGAGCCAGTGGCGAGTCCCCTCCCTTGCGCACGTCATGTGCCAGAGCGCACACAAGGCGCACGGAGGCTTGCGAGGGAGGGGGGGCGGTTTAATGGTTCAGGCTTGGTGGACGCGCGCGGTTGGCAGCGCTTGGGGGCTCGGGGGCGGGGCAGGGGGCAGCCAGGGCTTGGCCGGCAGAGGAGGATCGCAATCACCAGCCCCGGGAGGGAGGGTCCTTTTGCAAAAACGCCCGACACCTCCGAAAACGGTCCCGCAATCCAGGCGGTGGGATCCAGCCGTCCCGCGGAGATCTCTCCTTGCTCGCGGGGCGAGAGAAGCAGACCGAAGCTGCGACGCGGCTCTTTCTATCTCCCGGGCCTTTAATTCGCCCCCCTCCCCAAAGAAAGCCAGCTGCCGGCAAGCCAAGACGGAGAATTCAACGAGGAACCATTTTTTATGCTGCGAGCCGCCTTTGCATACCAGAAGGCCCGACAAATAAAGCCATCCCAGATCCCTCCCCGAGTTAGAAATCTTTTGAGACATCTTAAAAATAACGGGGGGGGGGGACCTCAATTTTTTTTTTAAAAAAAATGCATGGGTAGCCACCCAAAATAAACTCTTTATTTTCTGGAATCGCAGATTGGGCTTCTCCATTAAAAAAAAAGGTCTGGAAGAAATACCAATATAAATTAAATGACAAGTTACCCATGTGGGCAATTCCTAGACACGCAATTGAAAATATGAATACAGCACAAAAACAGGACAGAATTACCTACAGACAGCTTCTTACCTCGGAAAGGGGGGTATTACAATTAAAATCTTTAGAGGTATTAAAAGAGGAGAAGGTAGTTCAAACATGGTTCCAGTATGGGCAATTACAGGCTAGGTGGAAAATAGATCAAAAAATTGGTTTTATTCAAGTTGAGGATAATCTGTTTAAACAAATAAGAGATCAAAGCTTAATGCATATAAAGAGGATATATAATGTATTAATACAGATGGATTCGGAAACAGAATTAGTTAAAGATTGTATGATAAAATGGGCTCAAAATATTGAGGAACCAATAATGTTGGATACATGGGAAAGAATCTGGGTAAGAAATGTGAAATTTACACAAGCTCAAAATCTGAGAGAAAATTTTTACAAGATGTTCTATAGATGGCATTTAGATCCTAAAAAGTTGGCTTCTATGTATCCGAATGTACAGCCTAAATGTTGGAGGTGTGGTTCTCTCGACGCTACATATTATCATATATGGTGGACCTGCCAAAAGGTTAAGGCATTTTGGATAAAAATATGGTGGGTCATGCAAAATGTTTTTAAAAGAAGGATAAAGTTTAGTCCTCAGTTATTTTTACTAGGTATATGTACTGACTTTACAGTGGTAGAGACCAATTTGACTCTGCACCTGATAACTGCAGCAAGACTGTTGGTGGCGCAATATTGGAAGAAGGAAGACTTGCCTACAATCCAAGAACGGACATTGAAAGTAACAAACTTAGCTGAAATGGCTAAAATATCGGCATATCTCAAAGATCATTCAAATGAGAGATATAAACGAGACTGGAAAAAATGGATTGACTATATACAAAATAAATACGGGACTAAGAAATTCCAGTTAGCCTATGCTTAAGATCAGAAATGATTTAAACTGTTAAAAGTCAGTTCAGTAAGAAGAAGCTAAGGTCAATCTAGAATGTCATTAATTTCTTTATTTCTTTTTTCTCAATAGATTTTAGACTGTGTTAGTTAAAAATCCATACCGTGTACGGGTTCTGGGAAGTCGGGGGGGGGGAAGGAGGAGGGGGGGTGGGGGGGTGGAGGGAGGGAGGGGTACACACAACAAAAAAAAATTGTACTTCAATGTCTTAATGATTGACAAATGATGACATATTTGTGTTATAAACTTTTGATCTAAATTCAAAAAAAAAAAAAAAAAGGAATTTGCAGCCACCTAAATGGAAGAAAATAGAAACCTATAGGTACCTGCATCTACAGGTGGTGCTTGGTGTCTCCATCAGCAAAGATTTGGGAGATGGTTGTGGGAAACACCATGCCAGTCCAATTAAGGCCACATCTTTATTTATTTATTGAAAGAGGGAAGGGAGGAAGGAAGGAGAAGGGAAAGAGAGAGAGAGAGAAGCCTTAATTGGTCTGGCACATTCTCCTCTTTGCAAGCTTAAGAACCGAGCTTTCTCTGATTCTTCTGCCCATAGATAGAAGGGGGTCTGTTTCCTTCCTATCTCCGTTCCCCATTGAGACTTGGAGGGGGGCTGACCCCCCACCCCATTCAGTCACAAACAGTTGGCTGCATTGGTCAGTTTTCCTTTGGTACCAACCATTTGTATGTAATTTCTCCGTGCTCCGTTTCTCCTGGAACTTGAATTTTATTTCATTAAATTTAGATGTTGCCCATCTCCTGTGAAGCGACTCGGGGTGGAATTCTTGCGTCTAATGTCAGAAAACCCCTTTAAAAGTATTTAAAAGTTAGGGTTAACTGAGGAAGCTTTAAACTTCCTTTACACACTGATGGTGACACCAAGGACCTCTGATAGATGTAGGTTTTGTTGTTAGTTGTGAAGTCGTGTCCGACCCATTGCAACCCCGTGGACCACGTTCCTCCAGGCCTTCCCGTCCTCTGCCATCTTCTGGAGTCCATTGAAGGTCACGCCAATTGCTTCGGTGACTCCCTCCAGCCTCCTCCTTCTCTGCCGTCCCCTTCTTCTTCTTTTGCCCTCCATCATTCCCAGCATGAGGCTCTTCTCCAGGGAGTCCTTCTTCCTTCTCATCAGGTGGCCAAAGTCTTTGAGTTTCCTCTTCAGGATCTGGCCTTCTAAAGAGCAGCCAGGGTTGATCTCCTCCAGGACTGACCGGTTGGATGGCCTTGCAGTCCAAGGGACTCAATGCAGGAGTCTTCTTCTCCAGCACCAGAGTTCAAAGACCTCCATCCTTTGGCGCTCAGCCTTCCTTATGGTCCAACCTTCACAGCCATCCATGGCAACTGGGGAAACCATAGATGTAGGTAGCTGTAGCTAATATTATATTATCTTGAATTTGGTGGTTGCAATTTCTTATTTATATAGGGAGAAGCCCAGATCTGCGATTCCAGAAAATAAGAGTTTCTTTTTGGTGCCTCCCCATGATTATTTTAAGATTTCTCAAATAACTTGGGGAGGACCTGGGATTGCTTTTCTCCACGTTGACCTTTCTCAGTCAGGGGTCCTCCAGGTGCAACAGACTACAAACTCCATCAGTCTCACCGAAGACATCTGGAGGGCCCATCTTTTCTTCCCTCAAGCTCCAATATTTAAAAATGCCATTACCAAATGGGCTTCTCATTCCACGCTCCCAAATAAAGATGAAAGGTTCCCCTGGCACATCTGTGCTACTCGTTCTGACTCTAGGGGGCGGTGCTCATCAGCCTGTTATCCCAGATAACAAAGTTGGAGCTTTGGGTCTGCAGTCCAGCTTGGCAAGGCCTGGGGAGAGGGCCAAGCAGCGCAAAGGGGTCTTCCTGAAAGATAATTCAGGAGTTCGAGGTGGCACAGTGGTTAAATGCAGCACTGCAGGCTACTTCAGCTGACTGCAGTTCTGCAGTTCGGCTGTTCAAATCTCACCGGCTCAGGGTTGACTCAACCTTCCATCCTTCTGAGGTGGGTGAAAGGAGGACCCGGATTGTTGTTGGGGGCAATATGCTGACTCTGTAAACCGCTTAGAGAGGGCTGAAAGCCCTATGAAGTGGTATATAAGTCTAACTGCTATTGCTATAATTAGGGGGTTGGAGGCTAAAACATACGATGAATGGTTGAAGGAATTGGGCATGGCTAGTCTAGGTGAAGAGAAGGACCAGGGGAGACATGATAGCAGCCTTCCAATATTTGAGGGGTGCCACAGAGAGGAGGAAGGGGGTCAAGCTATTCTCCAAAGCACCCGAAGGCCAGACAAGGAAGAATGGATGGGAACTGACCAAGGAGAGATTCAACCTGGAAATAAGGAGGAATTTTCTGAGAACAATCAACCCATGGAACAGAAGTTGCATTCAGAAGTTGTGGGAGCTTCATCCCTGGAGGCTTTCAAGAAGAGATTGGATTATCCGAAATGGTGTAGGGTCTCCTGCTTGGACAGGGGCGGGGCGGGGGGTTGGACTAGATGACCTACAGGGTCCCTTCCAACTCTGTTATTCTGCTCAAGGGGCAAAGCAGCCTCCCGCTCATCCGAGCCACAGGTGCCAAGTGAGAATCCCTGGTCCTGCCCGCTTTCAGCTTCTCTCCTTTTCCCCAATTCTGCTCTGGGCTCCGATGAGGGTGGAGTTCTTGGCCAAGGGCCAACGGTTCAGTGGGAATTCACTCAAATGTGCCCTTTGTGCTGGTGCCTCACTTGTTTCCTTGGCTCATTAACCAAGACAACTTTTCCCCCCCTCCTGCTTCAGAGTCCAAGGGGCCTTTGGCGAAAGCCACAAGAGGGGAAGGGAGGGGAAAAAAGAGCATGGAAAAACATTCCAGCCAGGAGAACTGCACCTTACTCTGTGTTTACTCTGCAGTGTGATAATCCCCTCCTAGCTGTGCATTAGAAACTCCTTACTTTGTTTGCTTACTAGATTCTTTTCAAGTGGGTGACAAAGCACCAGGATCCACCCGCTGCTTAATTTTGAAAGTAGACTAATCTCTCTCTCTCTCTCTCTCTCTTAGACACACAATCACAGCAACACTCACCCAAAGGCCCTTGTTCCTGCTGCAGGTTTTTAGCCTCTTACTCCTGGTGGGGGGAGGCTGGCTCTTCAAGAGGGTGACCTCCAAAATCATTGCAGTCAGTGATATTTTTAAATATCCGAGTCGGAAGACGCAGGAGAAGAAGAAGAGCATGGATGCTTTGGGAGGTTGGCAAAGGAGGAGACTCCTGGGAATAGATCAATGGATCACACATCAACTCAAAAGAAATGACATTTGACCAGGATCAAATGATCTGACTTTGGAACGCATGATGTGAAACAGCCAGCTCTCTAGAGACGTCCTTAATGGTGGAAGGAAGGGGAAAGAGGATGACCATCAGCCAGGAGGCTGGACTTGGTTGAGGAAGTGATGGATCCACTCTTGTAAGAGCTGTAGGACCAGGTTGGAGACATATCGTCCTGGGGGGTGGGGGTAGGGAACTCCCTATGTATCTTTTCACTAAGAGTCAACAATGACTTGAGGGCAGATAGTCAATCAATCAACAGAAGACCCATCTCTTGGGAGGAAGTTCTGATGCTAAGAAAGGTTGAAGGAAGGAGGAGAAGAAGCCAAATGAATGGACTTGATTGTGATGGTGATGGGTCCACTCTTGAAAAACTTGTATACTCTTATTTTTTCTTTAAAACTAAGATATGTTAAGTATATTGATATGGAAGCATAAATACCATCAACATAGAATGGAGTTTGCTCAGAGGCTGAAGTACACCAATGAGAGGAAGAGTGGGAAGCAGAGGAGAGAAGAAAGATAGGAAGAGAGGGGTAGGAGAGAGGGTAAGGGGGGAAGATGAGGAGGATAAGGAGGAGTGGAATGAAGAGAGGAGAAGGAGAAAGGAAGGGGAAGTAGAGTAGGAAAGGATGATGGAGGGAAGAAAGGATGTAGAAGAGTGGGAAGCAGAGGAGAGAAGAAAGATGGGAAGAGAGGGATAGGAGAGAGGGTGAAGGGGGGAAGATGAGGAGGATAAGGAGGAGTGGAATGAAGAGAGAGGAGAAGGAGAAAGGAAGGGGAAGTAGAGTAGGAAAGGATGATGGAGGGAAGAGAGGAGGTAGGAGAGTGGGAAACAGAGGAGAGAAGAAAGATGGGAAGAGAGGGATAGGAGAGAGGGTAAGGGGGGAAGATGAGGAGGATAAGGAGGAGTGGAATGAAGAGAGAGGAGAAGGAGAAAGGAAGGGGAAGTAGAATAGGAAAGGATGATGGAGGGAAGAAAGGAGGTAGAAGAGAGGTAGAAGAAAGAGGTGTATGGAGAGCAGAAGAGCTAATAATGGGTTTTTATCTTTCTGGGCGTTGATGGCAAGAGGAACTGATGTAATTACTACTTAATACAATAGGATATTGGCTATGTAATAGTATACATGTGATTGTATGTTATGAAAATGGAAAATAAAAAAAGTATATTTTAAAGAAAAACTTTTAGGACCAAGGTTTGAGACAGATCATCCTGGGGGAGGGCGGGGAACGTATGTCCAGTGATGTGATGGCCTATAGTCATTCAATCAACAGAAAGCCCATCTCTTTGGAGAAAGTTCTGGGAAAGGAGAAGAGGATGAGCAGAATCCAAATGAATGGACTTGATTGTTCTCACTGTCAGAAAGTTCCTCCTTATTTCCAGGTTGAATCTCTCCTTGGTCAGTTTTCATCCATTACTCCTTGTTTGACCTTCAGGTGCCTTGGAGAATAGCTAGACCCCCTCCTCCTCCTCTCTGTGGCAGCCCCTCAACTCTTGGAAGACTGCTATGATGTCCACCCTGGTCCTTCTCCTCACTAGACTAGCCAGGCCCAGTTCCTGCAACCGTTCTTCAGGTTATGCTAGAACAACAGGGTGGCTAACATTTGACTTCTCCATCGGGGTTTAATGGTCATCAACTTATGGCCAGCAAAGGATTGTAGGATGTAGGATTTTTCCTACAGAAAAATCTGTAGGACCAAGTTGGGGACTGGTCATGCAGTTGTCTTGGACATCAAACTTCTCAAGTGGACATTGGAATTAAATTCAGTTAGCAGGGAATTTCGGGAGCGCAAATGTAGAAGGGAACGGCTAAGAGAGGGCAGGTAGCCTAACGCCTGTAATTCCAGCATTAGACCAATATTAAACCCCAGGAGCAAATTCTGTAAAATGGGGCTAGAACAAGTGGTCATCCTGGTAGGAGAAAGTCCTTGTTGAGATCTTGCGGGTCTGTTTTTTTGCTCGAGCAGAAGGATGCTGTTTATTTGGTGAAGGGCCCAGATCTTCTCCTGGTGGCCGGCCATCCAGCCGACACAACTCCACTGACGGATAAATAAATAGGAAGGAAATTGTGGTTTGTTTACAGCCGGGCAGGTTTTGTGCGGCATCAATGGCGGCTTCGGTTACCTTCACAAGACCTTTGCCAGCACCTGTGCCCAGCTGAAAGGAGTTTAATCTCCTGCCCCAAATGATAAACAAACACACAAAAGGGCTGAGATATCATTCTTTTCCTGGACTCTAAAGGATTTAATTCTTTACCCATAGGACTGTTCATTAATAAAACGTCATAAACAACAGTTAACACCAGGACTCTCCAAACTTGGCAACTTTAAGACTTGTGGACTTCAACTCCCAGAATTCTCCAGCCAGCATAGCAGAATTCTGGGAGTTGAAGTCCACAAGTCTTAAAGTTGTCAAGTTTGGAGACCTCTGGTTTACACAGTTGTGTGAATGCTGAAAGGGGACATCCCAGCCAAACAATGCAGGTAGCCCTAGATTTACAACAGTGACTTGAATTCGCAACTTAAAAGTGACTTATGACCATTTCCCCACACTTACGACCGTTGCAAAAGAAAGGCCATGAATCAGAGCAAAATTCACTTAGGGACTGTTTCACTTGGCAACAGAAATGCTCAATTGTGGTTGTAAGTCGAGGGATACCGGTATATAATGCTCTACTTTTCTAATATTAATATTATTTGGTCAGAGTTGGGAAGAGCAATTGTTCGCCGTGCTGCTGAGTTCAAATCCTTCCAGCTCATTATGTTCTTGAGTATATCTGTCAGTGGTGGAAACCAGTCTGGTGTGATGGTTATCAGCCCTGGGTAGAGATTGGGAGACCAGGACTCGTAATCCTGCCTTAAGCGGGGAAGGCATCTGGGTGACTTTTAGCCCTAGGAAGAAGACGGCAAATACGATGCCAAGAATCAAGACTGACTTGAAACTATAAAACTATAAAATGGTTCCTGTCAGCTCAGGAGATCTTCTCATCCTTCTGTTGGGTCATCCTGGGGTCAATAGGTATTATAAATGAATGATGATGTAGCAGAAGCTCAGAATAAGGAGGATCTGGGTCAGGAATAGCAATAGCAGTTAGACTTATCTACCGCTTCATAGGGCTTTCGGCCCTCTCTAAGAGGTTTACAGAGTCAGCATATTGCCCCCAACAACAATCCGGGTCCTCATTTCACCCACCTCGGAAGGATGGAAGGCTGAGTCAACCCTGAGCCGGTGAGATTTGAACAGCCGAACTGCAGAACTGCAGTCAGCTGAAGTAGCCTGCAGTGCTCCATTTAACCACTGCACCACCTCGGCTCTCTGAAGCATCTGAGGTGGCTTTGAGAGTGGGCTGCATCTGAACTGGCAGGAGACACCTCCATGACTGGACCAGATTAGGACCCAAGGAGAAGATCCCCTTGAGAAGATCCCATTCCTGATCACACCACGTGGGAGTTTGTTCTGCATGGATTGTGCATCTCCATCTGTCCAAATTCAGGATGGGATGAAAAGTTTGAGATATTCCCCTTGCAGGGAGAAGGAAGAGTATGGAAGGAAAACGTTTTTGCGTTGAATGTCGTCCTTGAGAGACCTAAGCCATCTGCTGGTGGTTCTTCCTGGATAGGCTGCCAATTCACCTCCAAGATAGGAGGAGGGAGGAAGTAAAGACAGTCAAGATGGCAGCTGTGACCAGGGAATAGAAGCTCCAGCCTTTCCTGACAGGGCCACAGTAGACAACCAGGCGTGGTTTAAGTAGTAAGTATTAAGTACTTAATAAGTATTTAATAAATTTATAGGCCGCCCAATCCCGAAGGACTCCGGGCGGCTTACAGAAATACATCTCCAAAAATAAAAAATTAAAATAGAATTTAAAAAACAGATTAAAAGATCACTTCATACACTCAATCTAGGCGGGGCTGGACCTCATTCATGAGGTCAAGAGCCCCAGGCCTGCCGGAATAGCCAGGTTTTGGTGGCCTTTCGGAAGGCTGTGAGAGTGGGAAGGATCCGGATCTCTGGGGGTAGATCATTCCATAGGGTCGGGGTAGCTACAGAGAAGGCCGTCCCCTGGGGGGTCACCAGACGACATTGTCTGGTCGACGGCTCCCGGAGAAGGCCCACCCTGTGTGATCTTATCGGCCGTTGGGAGGTATGCGGCAGAAGACGGTCTCGCAGATATCCGCGTCCTAGGCCATGTAGGGCTTTAAAGGTAATAACCAGCACCTTGAAGCGCGTTCGGAGACCGATAGGAAGCCAGTGCAGCTCGCCGAGGATGGGTGTAACATGGGTGTATCTAGGTACACCCAGTATCGCTCGCGCGGCTGTATTCTGGACCAATTGTAGTCTCCGAACACTTTTCAGGGGCAGCCCCATGTAGAGCGCATTACAGTAGTCAAGTCTTGAGGCGACGAGGGCGTGAGTGACCATTTGAAGTGCCTCTCGATCCAGGTAGGGCCGCAACTGGTGCACTGGTTTAGCTCCTATGGTCCTCCAAAGACCATTGCTGAATCCAGAGGCTAGAGGACTTGAAAAGCTGCAGTAAGTTGACTCTAAACTACATGTAGATACTCACAAGGTGGGTGAGAAAGCTACCCCTGACCTTCCTCGGCCATATCCTATCTTCAGAAGTCCACTGATTACAAATGCTCACCTCCAATAGCCATGGCACTTGGACTTATATACCGCTTCCCAGTGCTTTTACAGCCCTCTCTAAGCGGTTTACACAGTTAGCACCTTGCCCCCAACAGCCTGGGTTCTCATTTTGACCCACCACGGAAGGACAAAAGGCCGAGTCGACCTTCTCAAATCTGCATGAAGGGGCAAGCTTCTTGCTTTGACGAAACATCTGGAAGACATCGGGTTGGTCGGTGGAAGCCAAGAGACTTACAGATTTCCAAAGGTGGTTTATCATTAACCAGCCTGTTCTTTGAAATGGGAGTTTGGTGCCAACAGCCACAAAGAAATTTGTCAATGCCGTTTCCCAAGACATAGTAATGATATTGCCGACTGTGAAGGTCCCTCTGAGTTACTCAAACATCAAACTGGATTCCGTTCCATACAGCACTGCAGATGCTGCCTTACAGAAACACACAGCAGGAAATACAGTGGTTTCTATGCTGTTTTTTTTCTAAAACTAGCCACCAATTTGCTGGCTATAAGTTGATGACCATTAAACCCCGATGGAGAAGTCAAATGTTAGCCACCCTGTTGTTCTAGCATAACTTGAAGAACGGTTGCAGGAACTGGGCCTGGCTAGTCTAGTGAGGAGAAGGACCAGGGAGGACATCATAGCAGTCTTCCAAGAGTTGAGGGGCTGCCACAGAGAGGAGGAGGAGGGGTGTGTGGCTATTCTCCAAGGCACCTGAAGGTCAAACAAGGAACGATGGGTGGAAGCTGACCAAGGAGAGATTCAACCTGGAAATAAGGAGGAACTTTCTGACAGGGACAACAATCCACCCATGGAACAGAAGTTGCCTTCGGAAGTTGTGGGAGCTTCATCATTGGAGGCTTTCAAGAAGAGACGGTCAGGAACGGTGTAGAGTCTCCTGCTTGGGCAGAGGGGTTGGGCTAGATGACCTCCAAGGCCCCTTCTAATTACGTTATTCTGTTCTGTTCTGGTTCTATCTTAAAAGAGAGAGACTCTCTCAAGCCACCTTGCCTTCTCTGTGCCTTTCGGACCTGGGAGACCACTAAATTCATAATTTTAAATCCCGCGGACTGGCAATATGGTGTTTTTTTATTTTTAAAAAAAGATAAATAGTATTGAATGCAATATAAACAATGCAAATGAGTTTTGTCTGGAGCACCGGTTGGTGACTGCTGCTCTGTGCAACAGACTTCCCTCCTGCCTACATTTCCAACTTTCCTTCAACTCCCCCTCCCTTCCTGACAACAGGTTGGCAAAGCGGTTGCAAAGCTGATGGGGAAGCCAGGGGTGTGATTATCTCAAACACAAGCCCGTTTGCCTTTCCCACGCCCTGCAGGTGGGGCAACTTCTGTTTCCTTTGGAGGCCGATCTTACTAAGGGAAAGGTACCTTCACCCTGAGCTCGCTAGATCAGCCCCATTGAATGGGGCGATACTGACCCCCAGAGTCTATCCAGGGAGATCCGCCCTCCCCTCCCCTGTAATATTTATTGCCTGGATTGATTTTGTGCCATCAAGTGGATACTAACCAGTGGTGGGTTTCAAAATTTTTTAGAACCTCTTCCGTAGGTGTGGCCTGCTTTGTGGGAGTGGCTTGCCAGCCATGTGACCGAGTGAGAGTGGCTTGGCAGTCATGTGACTGGGTGGGCATGGCCAACTTGTAAAATGTGGTGAAACTCACTTAACAATGCTCTTGCTTAGCAACCAAAATGTTGGCTCAGAAACTCTGGCATTGAAGTTTACAAGTCTTAAAGCTGCCAAGTTACAAGACCCTCGCACCCCTAACCCTTTAGAAAAAAAACCCAGGAGTGTTTAAACTTGACAGCTTTAAGACTTGTGGACTTCAACTCCCAGAATTCCTCCTCTCGCTCTTCATCTTGATGATGTGCAGACAGGTAGGGGGAGGGAGCTGGAACCGGTTCTAAACGGCACTGTAGATTTGTGGAACCTCTTCTATAGAAGAGCTTAGAACTGGCAGGAACCCACCCCTGATATTAACTCTTAGTGATCACAGAGACGGATTTTCTCTGAAGGGTCTCTCTACTCCCCATGGGTCATCCATTGATACTGGAATTGAGCCCATCGACTTTGCTGCTGGTTGCCCCCACATCTCCTCTTCCCTTCCACTTTCCCCAGTATTATGAACTTCTCGAGAGAATTAGGGCTTTGAAGAATGGTCCACAATATGATCATCTAGGCCTCAAGTGTGAACTCTGGGGTTGATTTGTCCGATGGCCCGTTGGATGGTTTTCTTGGGCATCCATCATCTTCTCAGGCGTCTCCT
Source organism: Thamnophis elegans (assembly GCF_009769535.1). Classification (NCBI taxonomy): domain Eukaryota; kingdom Metazoa; phylum Chordata; class Lepidosauria; order Squamata; family Natricidae; genus Thamnophis; species Thamnophis elegans. Next base: position 1,801,636 of record NC_045554.1, read on the forward strand.
CCAACACTGAGGTTCAAAAGCATCAACTGTCTTCCTATCCTGCTTCGTGAAGTTCTCCTTGTGTAGATGCCTCAAAGTCTACTTCATCGACTGACAACCGAGCCTACATTTCTAAGCCAACATTTCCATCGTAGATGTGCCTGCATGGATGGGGTTCTGTGGCTTAGATAGGTGGCTTCCAAGGTTCTTGAGAAGTCATAAATGGCTTTCAGATCTGCTGCCATTCCCAAATCATCATCATCATCATCATCATCATCATCATCATCATCATCATCTCTTCCTCCTCTCCTCCCCCTCCCTGCAAACCCCATTCCCTTCTAGCATTGATAGTGTTCCCTAGTTTGGTTAATGAAACGTTTGCAAGAAAACAACCAAGTTCAGGGAACACCAAGAATCCCACAGTCCTCCTCCTCTTGCTCCTTGCAAACCCCACTCCCTTCTAGCACTGATAATATTGCCTAGTTGGGTAATGAAATGTCTGCAAGGAAACAGCCAAGCTCAGGGAGCAGCAAGAACCCCACAGCCCTCCTCACAAGTTCAGTTTAGAATTGGGTGCTGACCCACTTCAAGATCAACCATAGCTTGAGCCTCATCCCAGGACGGCACAACCATGAATGGCGGTCTTAAGCAACTCCCAGTGACTCAAATTGCGTGTCCCAAGCACCCAGGGTCTGTGGTTCAGGAGCTATCTGTGGAGACGCTGCTTTTGAGCCGTCTTCAAGCCAGCCACGTATTCAGACCCCAATTCTGCATCCTTCTCTTGTCTTTTCCTAAACTCCCTCCTGGTTGGGAAAACACAAGTTCCCTGATTAGACCAGAAGGGGGCAGCAGAAATTAAGAACTGAGCAAGGGACAGTCATAGCCCTCCCTGTCACCACTAGGTGGCAGCAGGTTGAAAGAGAGGAACTGATAGCATCCCATCAACAGGGAAAAAAATACATCTAAATATTAGAACATATCAAAAGTTTTCCAGAGAGGCCCAAAGTTTAAAGGGGTGTAGAGTAGGTGAGAAAAGGGAGAAGAACGGAAGCCACAAAAGAAACATGATGTACTGATGTCTTATCTTATGTTCTGCTGTGTCTCCCATCATCTGTCGCTAAAGATGATGGGAAGTGTAGTCCAGGACTTTAGCAACTAAAATGTGGGTTTAGTTAATGCTTCTCATGTACAAGGTTTTGGGTCTTCCACTGTTTCGATCATACATACTATTTTCATGTGTTTTTAATGGGCTGTTCTTATTTGTAAAACAGGAAAACCCTTTCCAGAACCCGTAGCGCAGATTTAATTCCCCCAAATACGTAAATAATCATTTCTATTTGTCAAGAAATGGATGGTAATCGTGACTAGACACAAACAGCTCTAGACATTTGCAAAACACTTTAATGGCAGTAACATTAATTTAGCATCCTCTCTAAATTTAATTTCAGTTTGGATATAAAGTGCAGTCCCAAGTATTTTGCAAAGCGTAACGGAACAATGGCCTTAGATGCTCTACCACGCTTGCACAGAAGAGCTTCTTTTTTTTTTATATACATTTTTATTTTAAACACATAAGCACATCAACAGAAACAAACACATGACTTAAAAACAACGTAGGAAAATAAGTTCCATCGTATATCATACCGCAGTTCTGAATCGGTTTCTTTGCAGTTAGTGTTTTCCCTTCTGTACATTTCTATCTTTCATTCATAATCTCCTTATTCGTTATCCATTTTTATGTACATTTCTTTATTTATTTATACTTAGCTACTTATGACCAAATATTATTTACCTATATTGTGCTTTATATTTTTACTGTCATTTATTCTCTTACATCCAATTATAGGTATACATTCACATAGTTATTCTTTTTCTTTGCCATTCTTATATTATTATTATTCCATTTGAAAGGTTATAAGGTATAGTTTGGAATGCTTTGTTTACCATCCTTCGCACCTGCTATGACACCACCTTGTTTTCTTTTTCTTTTCTTTTCTCCCTCCCTTCCTTCTCTACTTCCTTCCTTCCTCCTCTCCATCACCTTCTTCCTTCCCTTCCCTTTCCCCTACTCCTACCCTCTTTCTTCTCCTTCCTACCCTCTCTCCTTCTCTTTCTCTGCACAGAAGAGCTTCTAAATCCGTGTTTGATCCGTGTTTCTTAACCTCGGACACTTTAGAAAGTGCAGACTTCAACTCCCAGAATTCCCCAGCCAGCCGTGTTTTGGAAGACCCCCCCAACTTGCAATGTTGGCTGACTGGGGAATTCTGGGAGTTGAAGCCTGCACCTCTTAAAGTAGCCAAGCTTAAGAAACGCTGGTACAAGGTTACTAACGTAGTTGGTAAAGAGTAGAATAGTCTTGGATTAAATCAAGAGGCAAGAGAGCAGCTGGGGGATTCTGGGAGGTGAAGCCCACACATCTTAAAAGGGCTTGCGGTTGAGAAACCCAGAATTAGTTGGTGGGCACAGCACAGGTGGAGTAGGGAAGGGGCCTCCGGGTGAAGGCAGGCACTGTTGTGAGCTCCAGGTCTTCTGCCCTCATTCCAGGCAGGGCTTGAAACGTGAACCTTTGCAACAGCCCGACCACAAAGATGAAGAGTTCCATCCTGGCCAGGTTTTCTCCAAGGCAATTCCTGCGACCTGCAACAAGGACCCCAAGCCCGTTTTTAAAACAGAAAAGGACACAGAGAAACCACCAAGCGGCCTCAAGGACCCTCTCAAAGAATGCAAACGACCAGCTCTTGTCTGCAAGGAGTATAAATCCTTCCCTTCCCCACCATCCAGTCAGAGCTGAAGAAGCTTCTTGCATGAGCAGTGAAACGTCTTCAAAGAAAAACAAGAAAGTCTAGTTGCCTCCTGAAAAAAGCCCCTTTGGGACAACCATGACCTGGATGGTTGAGAATCTCTACAGACACTTAGCTGTACAATTTGGGATGAAGACCCTTTGAACGGTGTGGGAGGAGGAATGGATTCCCAGAGGGAAAAATTGCAGACTACAGGGACCATTTGCACCACTCAGGTGACGCTGAGGACACAGAGAAACCTCCAAGTGGCCTCAACGACCCTCTCCAAGGATGCAAATGTCTAGCTGCCTCCTGAAAACCGTTCCTTTGGGACAACTGTGACCTGGAGGATGGAGAATCTCCATAAACAAAAGACAGAGAAGTTTGTAATACTGTCTTCATGGCACATCTCCTTAAAATGTCCTGGAGCACACAGGGATGGTAATCCTGGACTTGAAGTCCTAAGGCCTTGACTCACCTGAAGGTTGTCCCAAAGTTCTGGAGAAACAGAGGTCCAGGATGAGACTCCTTCATAGCCTAGAAAGCTCTTGAGGTTCACAGAAAACAGGAAAAAGCCTCCATCTTCTTACTCATTGCCCCCCCAACTACATACCAGAAGATCAAAGGTCCGAAGAAGGGTAAAGCTTTGGACAACCACTTTGGTTCCAGATCCTGGTGGAGCAGTTGGATGTCCATGGTGCTGCCCAGCATCCTGGTGCTCCAACCAGAGCAATTTGTGGCCTTCAAACTATCTCCCCTGATGATTAACGGGCCTCTTCATCTTCTAGAGACAGGTTTCATCTCAGAAACCATCTCTTGGTTCCTCCACAAAATGACAAGCTGTAGACTAGACTGTCTAACTTTCACAACTTGAAGATTTGTGGACTTCAACTCTCAGAATTCGGGGCTGGAGAATTCTGGGAGTTGAAATCCACAAGTCTTCAAGATGCCGAGGTTGGTTGGACATCCCTGCTGTAGACTTGACTTCCCAGCCAACCTCCTCTCTTTCCTAGACTCCCAGACCCTCCTCACACAGAGAAATAAGGAGAAATTTTCCGACAGTGAGAACGCTCAACCCATGGAAGAGAAGTTGTGGGAGCTTCAACGCTGGAGGATTTCAAGAAGAGACTGGACTGCCACCTATCAGAAATAGTGTACGGTCTCTGCTTAGGCAAGAGACTGGGCTAGATGACCTCCAAGGTCCCTTCCAACTCTGTTAAACTGTTCTGTTCTGCTTCTATCGAGAGAAAAGTCTTCTTCACCCACCTATTGAGAAAGGCAAGAAGGCATCTTTCTTCACAAAGTTCCCTTCAGCATCCAGAAAATGGTTGGGGTTAAACCTGTTGGGGGTCTCCCACTGGGTTTCGTCATAAAGCGAGGATGTCAGAGAAGGAAATACGGGCGTCCCCTGGAGCAGAAGCAAATTGAGAAATTAGTTCAGGAAGGAAAGTGTTCCAGCTTTCCACATTTTCGGGGGGTAGAAGGAAAAGGTAGATCAAGGTAGATCTCGTGGCAGGAATCCTGAACCAAGATGGTTCAAGTCAACAGAGCGTGGACCTTCATGGACATCCCCATTCTCCGCAAAGCTTCCTTGGCCCCAGCCTCCCTCCTGCCTCTTGGGACTCTGAGCACCCCGCTAGGTCCTACCTTTGGAATAAAGTAACCTCGGAAGTGGGTGTCCACAGCGGTGCAGCGTGGGAAATGTTGCACGATAGAAGAAAACCGCTGAACCTCATGAATCATGGCATTGGTGAAGGGCATCTTATTCCTGTCTTCGTAGACTGGCAAGCGTCCTGATCCAAGGACTTGCTGGATTTCCTGTTTGACCTTCCCTGCAGGAGGAGCAGTTCCGAATATCAGGGCCAGGAAGCTAAAGGCCATTTCCTTCATCAGCCCTGGGGAGGCAGCTGAGTTCCTTGACTTGTTCTTCAACTGCAGAACGCTTGAGGTGATCAGCTGCTCCTCAACCCTCTTAAGCAAGCTGGGATGAGCTCCAAAGCGTTCAAGGACAACAGCCAAACCACCAGAAGCCCATAACAGCCACTGTCTAAACTCCAGAGGACCTCGACTGCTATCTCTGCTTCTCCTGTTCCAGGTCAAGGTCTCTATGGCCCTTGAGTCGGTTGGCGATCTTCCTGGCTAATTGGATTTGCAATTTTCTCCTGGGTGCCACTGACAGACGGGGTGGGGTGGGGAAGCCTCGTGGCTCGAAGGAAGAAGACAGTGGGAGGGATAAACCTGGCTCAACAGCCTCTCCTGGGCAGGGGTGAAATCCAGCAGGTTCAGGAGAACCAGTAGCGGAAATTTTGAGTAGTTCAGAGAACCAGCAAATGCCACCTCTGGCTGGCCGCGCCCCCATCTATTCTCTGCCTCCCGAGTCCCAGCTGATCAGGAGGGAATGGGGATTTTGCAGTATACTTCCCTTGCCATGCCCACCAAGCCACGCCCACGGAACCGGTAGTAAAAAAAATGAATTTCACCACTGCTCCTAGGTGAACTACGACTTGTGGGGATCACCCTCCTCCCCCACCCCCCGGGTTCAGCCCAAACCAGGTGTCTTAGCCAAAGAGAATTCTAGCTTACTCTGAATCTCAGGGTATTTCATCATCATCAGAGCAGCCCACTGCAGAGTGGTGGCCGTGGTCTCCGTCCCAGCCATGACAAGGTCCAGAACTGAGGCCAGGACATGGGAGTTGTGGAACGTGTTCTTCTTGCCATTCTCTCCCTTAAACATAAGAGGCAAAGATTGGTTTGATCAAAGAAAAGAATGTGGACCGGGGAGGCAGATTGGGGTGTGGGAGTAAGAGAGAGAGAGAGAGAGAGAGAAAGAAAGAAAGAGAAAGAAAGAATAAAGAGAAACAGAAAGAGAAAGAAAGAAAGAAAGAGAGAGAAAGAGAGAGAAAGAGATAAATAAAGAGAAAGAGAGAGAAATAAAGAGAGAGAGAGAAAGAAAGAAAAAGAAAGAAACAGAGAGAGATAAAAAGAAAGAGAGAGAGAAATAAAGAGAAAGAGAGAGGAGAGAAAGAGAGAGAAAGAAAGAAAAATAGATAAAAAGAGAGAGAAAGAAAGAGAAAGACAGAAAGAAAGAGAGAGAGAAAGAAAGAAACAGAGAGAGAGAGAAAAGAGAAACAGAGAGAAAGAAAGAGAAACAGAGAAAGAAAGAGAAAGAGAAAGAAAGAGATGAAGAGAAAGAGAGAGAGAGAAATAAAGAGAGAAAGAGGGGAGAAAGAGAGAGAAAAAAGAAAGAAAGAAAAAGAAAGAGAAACAGAGATAAAAAGAAAGAGAGATAAAGAGAGAGAGAGAAAGAAAGACAAAGAAAGAAAGAAAGAGAGGGTGAGAGAGAAATAAAGAGAAAGAGAGAGGGGAGAAAGAGAAAGAAAGAAAAAGAAAGATAAAAAGAAAGAGAGAGAGAAATAAAGAGAAAGAGAGAGAAAGAAAGAAAAAGAGATAAAAAGAGAGAGAAAGAAAGAGAAAGAAAGAGAGGGGGAGAGAGAGAAAAAGAGAAAGAAGAATTCTAATTCAATATGTCTCAGGAATCCAGATTGGAAAATTATTTGAGGGTGTGGTTAAGCTTTCTGGGGGACTCCAACCTCTTGTAGCTGCTTGAAGAGCATGGAGTCGATGTAGCTTTGCAGCTGGTTCCGGCTAAGCTTCTCCTTGCTGGCTCGCATGTACTTCTCGATGATCTCGCAGGCTTCCCGGATCCTCTTCAGGATCTCCTTATGGGGTTTGAGGAGGAATCCCAGGAACGGATAGACGTTATACAGCTGGAAAAGAGCCAATAAATCAGCACAAAACCCAACATATAAGAAGGATGCTACAGTGACAATATCATTCTGGTGCCTTTTCATTTAAGGGATGCCTACATTTGGACATGGTGGCTCAGTGGCGAAGACACTGATCAGTGTCGATCAGAAAGGTTGTCAGTTTGGCGGTTCGAATCCCTAGCCCGCGTAACGGAGTGAGCTCCCGTGACTTGTCCCAGCTTCTGCCAAACTAGCCGTTCGAAAGCAGGTAAAAAATGCAAGTAGAAAAATAGGGGTCACCTTTGGTGGAAAGGGAACAGCGTTCCGTGCGCCTTCGGCGTTGAGTCATGTCGGCCACATGACCACGGAGACGTCTTCGGACAGCTCTGGCTTTGAAACGGAGATGAGCAGCGCCCCCTAGATTTGGGAACGACTAGTACATATGTGCAAGGGGAACTTTTGCCTTTACCTAAATTTCTTTTAGTCAATGTTTTTAGAGTCTTCATTTTCAGGTTTGCACAGAAATTGGGGGGCTTCAGAGCTTTAACTATGGAAATCCTCTCCTATGGAAAGGCTCAAATTTTAATTCAACATTTTGAAGGACCGAAGAGCAGCTATTCTCCTTATCTTTTTTTTTTAATAGCAAATAAAATTTTGCTTTTAGGGGGAGTTACCAGCTTTTTCTAGACAGAATCCATAAGTGTACATTTGAAAAAGGAAAAAAAAAACATTTTATGGAGGGGAAAAACAACAATGAAATTTCTTTTGAAAAGGAAGCAATTTAAAAACCCACCAAAATTTTATAATGGCTCTTTTAGAAATCCAGTAGAGCGCATAAAGGAGTTGGAGCCAATCATGGAAGCGCAACAGATTCACGCCTGATCTTTTGCAATTAAAGAAAGAATTATTCTGGAAATTCCAGAACTTATTAGTGTGGTTGAAAATTAATGGGGCCGAAGTAAACCAGGAGGCAAATGAGACAGCTTGGAATGGCTGGTCTTTTTCTTCTGCAGAGCAGATGCTGGATTCCATCGAGGGAATGAAGGAGGAAAATTATAACCGGGACGCATCCTTCCAAGTCCAGAATTGCATTTGGCAACCTCCAGTTGAAATGACCTTTTGTCTCCTGACATTCTCTTTCCGTCTTCGGGATGGGGATGTGAGACTCGAGGCCAAGACATCTAGAGGCCCTGAAGGGCCGTCCCTCTTTCCTGAATCTCCAAAGCCCTGGAATTTTCTCCTTCCTAGGGAGCTTTTCCAAGCCGCTGATTTGGGTTGCTCCTCTGCGCATCTCTCTATCCACAAGTGTCTCTTTCCAAAGCAAGAAGCAGATCGCTGCAAAGCATATCCTGGGTGCTCTCTGAGCTTGGTGGTTTTCTTGCAGAGGGTTCATTACACAAACTAAGTCACATCATCAGTGCAAGCCCCACTCCAGGGGTGGCTTCCGGATCCTTTTCCAACCGGTACAGGCCCGGGGTTGCCCACATGGACGTGCGTCCAGCACGCGCATGCGTTGTAGCTGCAAACGACGCTTCCGCAGGCCTCCACGATGCTCCAGCTGCTCAGTGGAGTGTTGCGCAGGTGCTGTATGCACCGTGTGCATGCGCAGAAGTGCCGAACACACCATACACATGTGCAGAAGCGCCAAAAGCTTTAAAACAGGGTGAGGAGCTCGGGCGAGAGGGTGCGCTCTCAGGAGCACCGTACCGGAACGGTATACGGTGCTCCAGGCAGGCTCCGGTATGCCCGTACTGGTGCGTACCGTCTGCAACCCACCATTGCCCCACTCCCTTCTAGCACTGATGATGTTCCCTAGTTTGGTGATGAAATGTCTGTAAGAAAACAACCAAGCTCAGAGAGCACCAGGGACCCCATAGTCTTCCTTCTCCTCCTCCTCCTCCTCCTCCTCCTCCTCCTCCTCCTCCTCCTCCTCCTCCTCTCTGCAAACCCCATTCCCCACCATCCAGCCAAAGCTGAAGAAGCTTCTTGGATGAGAAGCGAAACGTCTTCAAAGAAATAAAAAAAAGGAGAAAGTCCAGTGGCCTCTTGTCAAAAGCCCCTTTGGGCCTTCTCTGGACGCTTTTAGCCCTGTGCTAGGAGAAACAAGGAAGCTCGTCGTACATGTAAGGCTGGAGCGCCCAGGAGGCTCATCACTTCATGGATGAGTCTTAAGAGGGTGGTGAAAGTTGGGTCGTCGTAGTCAAACCTGTCCCCAAAGAGGATGGTGAAGGTGATGTTGGTGGGAGCTTCAGCGAAGGTCTTCAATGCAAAAGGCTCGCCTTAAAAAAGAAAAAAAGAAGGAGAAGAACAGGAGATGATCCAAAGAGCAGACGAAGGGTAAAGAGAAGAACCCGGGATGAAGAAGGGAGGAAGTGTCTCACCTTTAAAGGAGTTGACCCTCTCAACCAGGAATTGGAGCTCTTCAAGGATCTTTCCTTCGATCAGTGAGGTGCCCATCCCGAGATCTCGAAAAGTGGTCAAGGTAAACCGACGCGTGTTCTTCCAGAGTTCTCCGATGGAGAAGAACAAACCTGAGGAACACATTCCCTTCATTCCTATCCCGTCAAAGGAGGGCCGCATCTCATAGAAGCCCCTCCAAGGTCTCCTAATAATTGGCCAGCCTTATTTCTCTCCATGGAGCAGAGAAGGAATGGGAAGGGAGCTGACCAGAAATCAGAGCCTCTCTAACAGCAGAAACCTTTCAACAATCGATGGGACCAAGAATGGTTGCCCCGAGGGAAATGGCAACCAAAAGACGATCAACGCAGGGTGATCTCCAGCCCAACTGCTCCTGTTCAAGAGCCATCTTGGCTGACCAGCTTCTTCTATCTCCCCTGCCTTGATGCGAAGACCACGTATGTCTGTAAGCTGCGAATTTGTGTCTGTGTTTGCGTGCATCTTCAAGAACTAAAGGGTGTTTTGTTGCATGAAAGTTGGGGTCATTGGTGAAATTTGAATTTCTTTTACTACTGGTTCTGTGGGCGTGGCTTGGTGGGCGTGGCAGGGGAAGGACACTGCAAAATCCCCATTCCCTCCCCACTCTGGGGCCAGCCAGAGGTGGCATTTACCAGTTCTCCAAAAACTACTTAAAATTTCCACTACGGGTTCTCCAGAACCTGTCAGAACCTGCTGGATTTCACCCCTGGCTGCTCCTCAAGCATGGATTCTGACGCAGTTCTCTCTGATGTCCAGGGATTTTTTTTAAAAAAATATACATTTTTAAAAAAATCACGTGAAGGAAGAACACTCTGATTCTGCCACCTCCCCTTACTTTCCTCTTCAGCTGCACCTTGGGAAGGTCGGGCTCTAAAGACCAGCTGTCTAATTGAGTCTTAAGTACGCTTACCATACTCCCGCTGGATGTCCAAGAAAATGGGGATCGGGGGCCTGTCGATAAACTCGTTCCCCTTGCTCAGGAGAGCCTCTTTCACCGCCTCGTAGCCAACCAGCACCACAATCTTCTGTAGGCCCAAATGGAACGTGAAGACAGGACCGTAGGTTTTGGAAAGCTGGAGGTGGAAGAGAAGACGTTCAGAACCCATCAGCCACTGTTGCTGAGCACTGAGAAGCCTGTGAGGAATCTAATAGCCTAACAAATGCTATGAAAGTTTCAAAGACTGATAAATTTGTTTAGTTCAAAAAGAGTTGCCAAACTACTTCAGATGTTTGGCTCTTCTCCTACAGGGTCTACCGTCAAAGAAAGCAGCCCTTGCGTTCTAAACCAGAAGTCGGCAACCTGCGGCTCCGGAGCCGCATGTGGCTGTTTCATGCCTCTGCTGTGGCTCCTTGTCGCCAGTCGGCTACACAATCAATAGGGCTTTCGCTTACGACAGGCAGAGGGAAAAGGACACTGCCCTACAGTGGTGGATTGCAGGCGGTACGCCCCGGTACGGGTGTCCGGTGCCTGCCCGGAGCACCGAGTAACGTTCTAGTATGGTGCTCTGGAGGGCCCGCCCACCCGCCTGAGCTTCTTACCTGTATTTGAGCTCTTCAGCGCACGGAACGCACGGAGGCTCACGGAGGCGTCGCAAGAGGTAAGGACGCATGTGTGCGCTGTGCTGTTCATGCGGTGGATGCTGGGCCCTGTTGCACCGTACCGGTTGCACCGGAATCCGGAACCCACCACTGCCGCGCTAGGAGGAGACTCTATGGTGGCAGAACCAGACTTCCTGTTGGCTTCAGAATTGAAGGGAGGCTTCCAGTTGGAACCTTTGTGGCTCTTTTGAGTGTTTTAAAGTTGTCAACCCTTGGTCTAAACCAAGGCGAGGAAGGATCCAACTGAGTTCCTTGAGTGAAGAACCCACCACCAGGGTCCAAAAGGTCTCTCTCTGAAGGAGCCACCTCCTGAACTTCTCTGGTTAGAAGAATGACGTGGTAAATGTCCTCCTGGGAGTTCCTTGCATTGAGAAGGAACAATCAAGGTTCTGTGGGGTTACCAGGTCCTCTTAAGATCTTCCTGGCAGCTTTTATGGAAAGTTGGGTGGACCCACGAACAGAAAGCTGTGTGATATCACATCAGACTTTGCCCTCTCCTGGCCAACATTATCTAACGTTTCAGATGGGGAAACATCTTCCCATCACTCTCTCTCTCTCTCTTCTTTTAAGGGAGAGCTGAAACTTCCAATTCTCTGCTTGTGTTATATCTACGGATGCGTGGAAGCCCAGTTAGCCCTGCTGTGCGCATTGATTTGGCATACGACCATCGTAAATGCAAGCGACATAATGTGGGTAAGGTGGGGATTAACACTCCTTGACATGCAAAGCCAATTTCAAAGCAGTTACGTTATATAACAAATGTGGCAAACCCTTTGCACTGCTTGTTCCTTTCCCTTTTAGTGACTACAGTTTATGGGTTGCAATTTTTGTCTAGTTATTTATTTATTTATTTATTTGTCTTGTATGCCGCCCACTCCCGGAGGACTCCGGGTGGCTCACAAAAGACAAGGGAAAGTGGGGAAACGAGACAAAGACAACATATTAAAAACAAAACCAACATTCACAATTTCCGTGGAGGTAGATGCTTCTCAGCTCCCCCCAGCCTGCTGGAACAGCCAGGACTTGGTGGCTTTGCGGAAGGCCGGGAGGGTAGTAAGGGTCCGGATCTCCACAGGGAGCTCGTTCCAGAGGGCCGGAGCTGCAACAGAGAAGGCCCTCCCCCGGGGAGTCGCCAGCCGGCATTGGCTGGCAGATGGAATCCGGAGGAGACCTAACCTGTGAGATCTAATCGGTCTATGGGAGGTAATCGGCAGGAGGCGGTCTCTCAGGTACCCAGGTCCGATGCCATGTAGGGCTTTATAGGTAGCGACCAGCACCTTGAAGCGGATTCGGAGACTAATAGGTAGCCAGTGCAGCTCGCGGAGGATAGGTGTAACGTGGGTGTACCTTGGTGCACCCACAATCGCTCGCGCGGCTGCATTCTGGACTAATTGGAGTCTTCGAACACTCTTCAAGGGCAGCCCCATGTAGAGCGCATTACAATAATCCAGTCTTGAGGTCACAAGGGCGTGAGTGACTGTCTGAAGGGCTTCCCGATCCAGGTAGGGTCGCAATTGGTGCACCAGGCGGACCTGGGCAAAGGTCCCCCTGGTCACAGCCGACAAATGGTGTTCTAAAGTCAGCTGGGGATCCAGGAGGACTCCCAAATTGCGAACCCTCTCTGAGGGGCGTATAATTAGTTAGAATGTGTATAATTGACAGACCGGATTTTATCGTAGTATTTAGTTGTTATTTATCATTTTATACTAGAACTTTTAATTGTAAATTTATTGAGTGTTTTTATTTGTTCTGGTCTCTGATCTATGGCTGTCATAATAAACTAATTGATTGATTGATTGATTGAAAAGCAGTTATAGCTTGTACCTGCCTCTTTTTTAAACTTGGGATAGGAGGGCTCACCACAACGTGCCTTCTCTGCTGGGAACTTTTTCATCATCTACAAGCAAGGGCATTTTGGGAGATATGACGCTGTGGGACCATCCTTATCTGCCAAAATGCCCCCTCCAACACAACCTTTAAAACCTACAAGAGTTTTGCCCTCATGTGCTGCAAAGAATCATCAGAAGAAATGGAGACTATTATTTGATCTCTTCATAAAATTTCAGATGGGAAGGCAATCAGGAAAAGTTATAGACAACCCCACCAGTTGATACTCTGGCAGTAATATTTTCAATTGTAATCAATAGAACTGATTAATGAGCAAGCATGATGTGCCTATAGCACAGCAGCTGTAGGACAACTGTATCCATACAGATTTAATTTATCCCCAGGCTGATATGAATATTTGGAGCAGAAACTCAGCTTTTATTTTATTTTATTTTATTTTTTACATTTAAAGCAGCATTTAATTTAAATTTTATTTTATACACATAAGTACATCAACAGAAACAAACACATAACTTAAAAACAACATAGGAACAATAAGTTCCATCATATATCATACCGCAGTTCCAAATCGGTTTCTTTGCAGTTAGTATTTTCCTTACTATATATTTCTATCTTGCATTCATAATCTCCTTGTTCATTATCCATTTTTATGTACAATTCTTTATTTATTTATACTTAGCTACTTATGACCAAATATTATTTACCTGAGCTTTTAAATATGATTCAAATCAATCCAAAATATGATGTAAACCAAAGGTTTAGATAGGACTTAAACCAAAGTAAACCAACCATGATTTAAATCAAACCAAGGTCTGTCTATACCGTTACACCTCCATAACTTTACTTCTCAACCTGCAAAGTCTTAGATAACCATCCAGGTCATTCCTGCTGATAACAGAAGGTCTTACCAATCCCCCCCTTTGCTCCTTACCTCCATAAATGAGACATCTTGTCTTGTAATATTGAGCAAGTGCAGATTGCCAATGAAAGGGAGTGGGGTAGGTCCCGGGGGCATACGCCGAGATGACCAGCCGAGCTTGCTCAGAGACAGACTTGCTAATAGCAGCAGTAAAATCAAGGAGATGATGATGGTTGGGTTGAGGAGGAAGGCTATCCAAGGAGCCATGTTGACCGTAGCTTTGGAGATGAAGAATGGGGAGAGGCGCTAATGGAGCAAGTTTAGAAAAAGCATTTTTATTTGGTAAGAAACCAATTTGGCAATTTTTCACAGGGTTTGTGAAATGGCCCAGACCAGCGTTCCAACTTTCTTCACAAGCCCTCCCCCCCCCCCCCACGCTTGGCTGTGTCACTCAAAATGTCAACACCTCCTTGGTCGCTTCAACAGGGAAATCTTGTGGTTTTACTCAGGAAGGCATCCACCATTCTCAAGACTCGGTCAAATTCTGGACAGCCCAAAGGCAAAATCTGGTCAGGATTCAATCCAATTTTTCTCCCCCCAACATGAGCTTTTTCACCATGAAGAAGTTGAGTCAAAAAATGTACTGATTGAAGGCACATTCCATCTTCGATTTGCATTCAAGGAAGAATCCAGAGAATTCATTTCATCTGAAATTGATCAGAGGCCATCTGTCAACAAGTGGACACTTGGCTAAGAGAAATAGGAGAGTGTTAGACCTCAAATCAGCAGATTAGAAGAAATGTGTTAATGTTCAGTGCATGTTGGCAAGAATACAGAATCCCTTGAAATGCTGGTCTTTTGTAACTCAGAGAAGGAATAATTGGTGGAATCTAGAGGAAGTTGGTGGATCTTACATTGGTCTCCATCCGAGGAGGCAGGCCTCCTTGCTGTAGCCCCATGGCTTCCTCTCTCCCCCCCCTTTTTTGGAACAATTTTCATTGCAGAAAGCCTAACTTCTGTCCATTAACTTTTCCAAGCCATGATTTGCAGCCCTGGCAAAGACTTTTGCTTTGCACAGAGGATCCAGAATCTCTCAGCATATTTATCTTTGGCCACAAGGGAAGTCAAGACCTCCTCCATTGCTTGAAGCCCTTGTGAGATGGGAAGGGATCTTAATCCTACATATCAATGAAGTCAGCCTCCCTGAGATTTTCCCCACGTGGGAGATGTTTTTCATAGACCAGAACTATCTCTCTCTCTCTCTCTCTCTCTCTCTCTCCCCCCCCTTCCTGGTCTCCCAAATCAAAGCACAACCGTTTCCGCGGACTCTTCAACCTTTGAGGTCCAAGCAACGGTCACTTCTTTTGTTACCCTTGTCCGCTCTTCAACCCCTTCCTCCTCTCATGCTGGTCAACCGTTGGTCTTCTGACCGTTTGTTCTAGATCCATGATGGAGAGCCTATGGCACGCATGCCAGAGGTGGGACGCAGAGTCCTCTCTGTGGTCAGGTGCGCCGTCGCCAGCTGCTCTTCTGGGTTCCATTGTGCACATGCGCCCTTGCCAGCTGGTTTTTCTGGGCGCCAAAATGCCAGAAAACGGCCTGAAAACAAACCCCCAAAAGGGCCTGAAAAACAGGATGAAAATGGGCCCCAAAAACATGCTTGCACACTTCAACCAGCTGCTCTTCGGATTTCCAGCGCACTTGCATTCTGGTTTGGGCACAAAAAGGTCCACCATCACTGTCCTAGATCATTTATGATCGGGTCGACAAAAGGTTTTATAATGTGGTTCCCTATTTTCCCAAGATCCTCCCAAGAGTCGAGGTGGCGCAGTGGTTAAATGCAGCACTGCAGGCCACTTCAGCTGACTGCTATCTGCAGTTCAGCGGTTCTAATCTCACCGGCTCAAGGTTGACTCAGCCTTCCATCCTTCCGAGGTGGGTAAAATGAGGACCCGGATTGTTGGGGGCAATATGGTGACTCTGTAAACCGCTTAGAGAGGGCTGAAATCCCTATGAAGCGGTAGATAAGTCTAACTGCTATTGCTATTGTGCTATGAAAGGAAGGAGACTGGTATAACCATTGCCTCCTCTCTGCTCCTTTTGGCCAAATGCCGAGAGTCATTTTGTAAATTTAAATAGCAATTGGAGGAGGACACGAGAGAACGACGCTCTTTCCCACTGAGCAGGGGCCGTGTGGGAGGAGAATAATGGATGAAGATACAGGAAAAGATATCTATCACCCAAGTTCCATGACTGAAAAGCAGGATATTGTTAAAAAAAAAGATTCAGAGATTTAAAAGAGAAACAAGAGCAAGAGAGGTCCAGATTAGCAAGCACAAGTCCGCTCTAACCGATTGTTCTCTGCCACGTGAATTATCACGGTTAACACCGAGAACGGAATCTGGGACTCAGATCAGATTTGGCGAGAGAAAGCGAGTGGCTTTCTCGGTTTTGTCGGTGGCTCAGTGGCTAAGACACTGAGCTTGCCGATCAGAAAGGTCGGCAGTTCGGTGGTTTGAATCCCTAGTATAGGCCTCCTGCACGAGCAGGGGGTTGGACTAGATGATCTCCAAGGTCCCTTCCAGCTCTGTTACTGTTAAACCCAGATCCTGAACGCATCCTCAGCTGTGGGATTTGAAAGCAACCAAAAGTGGGGAAAAGGTTGTGGAATTTGCCTTTCCAAAACCTTTAGGTTAAAAACACAGCCAGGGTCCTGGGTTTTCAGGTTGCCCAGGGTAACAGTCGGGATGCGTCAATAGAAAGTGAATTTATAACCAACACGCGTGATCACACGGTTCTTTCAACACCAGTAGGAGCTTGGGTCGAGCGAAGGGCTGGCTTTCCGGAGCTGGATTCAGTCGGGAGGTCATCAATTTTGCTGACTGACGGACAAAACGAATCTGCAGCGGCGGGTTAAAAATTAAAAGCGAGGGACGCAATGCTTTACCCCGAAGCCAAGAACGTCTGTGAAAAATTAACTGCTGGCAGATGGAGGGGGCCCCGGGGGAGCGTCAAGGCAGTGCCAACAAAAATGCCATGGAGGAGGAATTTAGGACAGTGGACTCACACCTGGGAGGGAGACTTGGGATGGGCCTTCCAAAGAAGCCGCGATGGAAATATTTGAAATTCTTGGAGAGGGCGCCAGGTTGGAGGGGGAAAAAAAAAGTACTTTTTCTTCTGCGAGGAGAGAGTGAATAAAAATGGGATCTTTACAGGCTTGGCAACTTTAAAGATCTGTGGACTTCAATTCCCAGCATTCCCTATGGTGGCTGAGGAATTCTGGGAGTTGAAGTCCACAGGTCAACAACTGGCCAAGGGTTTAAACAAAGGGCTTAAGAGCACTGAAAATAATTACAGGTGGTTCTCGACTTACAGCCATTTGCTCAGTCACCATCGGAAGCTGCAACGGCATTGGAAAAAAATGCAACCTACAACCAGTCCTCGTATTTATGACCGTGGCAGCATTGCCATGGTCACGTGGTCAAAATTCGGCTCTTCTCAATGGCCACGCATGTATGTGGTTGCAGGTCCTGGAGTCAAACTGACTGGGACATAGAATGCCTTTTTAATCCTGCTCTCCTGTCCTCCATCAGGACCGGAGTAAGTCTGAGATTCAGTTCCCAATATCTGGAAAAAAAATTATTATTATTATTATTATTATTTATTAAATTATAGGCCGCCTAATCCCGCAGGACTCTGGTGGTTCTTGATCTACCACTAGGCATTGAGCAGCCATTCAAACAACTATCCTTGGAGTTCTGGCAGTCCCAACAATCCCTCAGTCATGAGATCGTGGGCCTTGCTAACCAGCTCACACTTACAACTGGTTGCAATGCCCGGCTTTCAAGTAATCACCATTTGCAACTCTCCTTGCTGGCTTCCCTAGAAGGACACTGGGGAAGCCAGCAGGAAATGTCACAAGTCATTGGGTATAAATCTCCACCCCGCTCCAATAGCCAATGTTGAGTATGCTTACTATACTTCGCAACTAAGGAGGAACAAGTTCAGAAGATGAACTCTCCACCCGCTTTGGAATAGAATTCTCTAGAGCAGCGTTTCTCAACCTTGGCGACTTTAAGTCCTGTGGACTTCAACTCCCAGAATTCCCCCAGCATAGCTGGCTGGGGGATTCTGGGAGTTGAAGTCCACAGGGCTTAAAGTCGCCAAGGTTGAGAAATACTGCTCTAGATGATTGGGGTTTTTTTTCCCCTTCAGCCAGCAGAGGTCACTACCATATTGCAACTTCAACGAGCGAGAAATCACTGCAACACAGGTGTCTCTTTACACAACCTGCAAGCCGTTCAGATAGGCAGTTGCATGGATCTCCCATCAACGGATCTGTAGCCTTGTGGTTTGCTAAGTTTCGATACTCCAGAAAGCTTCAACCTCCACTGCAGAGGGACTTCATTACTGCGGAAAGACCGGAAAACCTAGTCCATCTTTCTCAGCCTGATACTCTTCTCAATCTTGCTACCGAACACATTTGACAAAAGTTTGGGATGAGGAAAGGGGCTCCACGGGGATTCCAGGAAAGGCTGAATAATCCCAAATCCTGAACCCATCAGGCTGCGGAGATGGTTTGCACACCATATGCTCCGAGAGGGGTCCTTGTTGGTCTCTGAGCTTGGTGGTCTTTTTGAAGAACGTTCATTACCCAACCGAGGTAACATCATCAGTGCTATCAGTGTTACTTAGTTTGGGACATCAAACGTCTGCAAGAAAACCACCAATCTCCACAGATCATCAAGGATCCCCCATTTCAACCTTGAGCTACAAATGTTCTCCTTTATCAATAGTTTGAAGTTTCATTTTATTTATATGCCGCCCTATTCCCTAAAAGGGACTCAGTGCGGCGAACAACTCCAACAGGAAGGGGAACATACAAATACAAAATAGACATTTAAAATAACCAACAACCACACCTGTCGAGAGGGGAAGGGAGCTCATCAACCTCAGGCCTGCCGGCGCAGCCAGCTCTTAACGACTTTTCGGAAGGCCTGGAGAGAGGTGAGGGTCCGAATCTCCGCGGGGAGTTCGTTCCAAAGGGCCGGAGCTGCAACAGAGAAGGCCCTCCCCCGGGTCGTAGCCAGATGGCATTGGCTGGTGGATGGCACCCGGAGGAGGCCGGCCCTGTGCGATCTAATGGGTCTTTGGGAGGTAATTGGCAGCAGGCGGTCTCTTAAGTACCCAGGTACTTGATAATTCTCTGTCCACAACAATCTACCGAAATAAAGAGATGGTTATTTTGACTCCCTCTTATACATGTCTAGCTAGCAGAATACGGAGAGTTGGTTGCACGGCAGAAGAAAGCAAGAACTTTGGGTGTCTACCATCTCAACCCAGCATTTCATTCTACCCAGACTGGGTGTAGAATGGTTTTCAGAGAGATTGAAGTACATTCATGGAGCTTTTGAGATCCTTGGCAGAGACTGACGTCAGGGAGATCCAAGTTCAGAAGAAGGATCTTAAATGAAAGTTGGTTCTTTGCAATCAAAGGTTCAGAAGGATTTACTCTGAGGGCTTCCATGCCTCCCAGCGAAGCTGCGAGATCTTTGGTTAGAAAAGAACCTTAGATCTGTTAAGGATCAAGATGCCCATCAGCCAAACCTCAATGGACTCTTCATGTCCCTGGCAGCTACCCGGAAGGATCAAAGTGGAGATCTTGTAGGCTATCAGCCAAGTTTTTCACCCAAGGTTCGTAACGTAGAGAAGTTTCATAAAGAGATACTGTCAAGGTCTCTGAAAGTGTCAGAATAAAAAGCAAAATAAATGTGCCACTTGTTAGTCGTACGAACAAGAGTGAACGCATATAATAGAATGTGTTCCAAAGAAGAAAGAAGAACAGTATTTGAGGGCCTCAATTAACAAATTCCTGATGGCAGATGAGGGAAAGAGTTGTGTCCTAGACAGCTTCAATTTACAACATTGGCCTGGAAATCCATTGTTTTAAATCAAAATTTGAAACGGAGAAATCCTGGGAGGAAATCCAGCACAAATGGACAAAGTTCACCAAGTTGCAAAATTACGAAATGTTCTTCAGCTGGGTCTTAGCAAGGATTCATATTAAATTCTTGTAGCCCACTGGCCCAAATTCTTCATTAATTCCAAATTTTGGATCTGGGCATCAGCTCCCTGGGAATATTCTAGAGGAAGGAAGGCAGGAATAAGACATTATGCCCACCCAGCCTACGGCCTTTAGGAGAATCCTGTTGCCAGGGGTGGAAGACGGCTAGATATAGAAGTTGACCTTCACTCAAGAATGTCAGAAGAAGGTGTCACATTTAATCACCACCAGATGCTCCTATTGGGCAAAGGACATACAGTGACAGGATCTGGTTCGGGAGAAGTTCTTCCTTCTGATCCAATAGTCATAATGTCCTCCCGAACCACGTTTTTACGACCAGCTCTCCTTCCAAAAGCACTGAAAGCCCACAACATGGCTTATCCCACCAACCTTTCCCTCAACCGGGACTCCTCCAGATGTTTTGCACACCAGCTTCCAGGTCTTCAAACCTCTAGAGGTAAAGCCATGGTGGAAATCTAGAGGAGGTCCTTATTGTCTTACGGAGGTTTGGTCAAACACAGCTGCTGGGTTTTGGAGTTGTAGCTGCCCTCCTTGAAAATTGGCCAAAATCAGATAAAAAATGAAACAAGACAAGTTATAATTACCAGTTTTCCTTCCTTCCCCCCATCCCCTTATCCTTCTTTCCTTATATCCCCTTACACTTCCCTTCCTTCCCTCCATCCCCTCAACCTACCTTGCTTCCTTCCCTTCCTCCCTTCCCTCCATCTCCTCAACCTACCTTCCTTACCCTCCTTCCTTCCATCCCCTTATCCTTTCTTCCTTCCCTTCCTTCCTTTCCTCCATCCCCTCAACCTACCTTCCTTTCTTTCCTTCCTTCCATCCCCTTATCCTTTCTTCCTTCCCTTCCTTCCTTTCCTCCATCCCCTCAACCTACCTTCCTTTCCTTCCTTCCATCCCCTTATCCTTCCTCCCTTCCCTCCATCTCCTCAACCTACCTTCCTTTCCTTCCTTCCTTCTTCCATCCCCTTATCCTTTCTTCCTTCCCTTCCTTCCTTCCCTCCATCCCCTCAACCTACCTTCCTTTCTTTCCTTCCTTCCATCCCCTTATCCTTTCTTCCTTCCCTTCCTTCCTTCCCTCCATCCCCTCAACCTACCTTCCTTTCCTTTTTCCCTTCCCTCCAACTCCTCAACCTTCCTTCCCTCCATCCCCTCAACCTACCTTCCTTCCTTCTTCCTTCCATCCCCTTAACCTTCCTTCCCTCCATCCCCTCAACCTACCTTCCTTTCCTTGATTTCTTCCTTCTCTCCATCCCCTTAACCTACCTACCTACCTTCCGTCCTTCCATCCCCTTATCCTTCCTTCCTTCCTTCCTTCCGTCCCCTTATCCTTCTTCCTTCCTTCTTTCCTTCCTTCCTTTCCTGCAACACCATTCTTTTTTCCCTCCGTAATGAAACCCTGTATTGTCCGCTTGCTTAAGAGATCCACTTTTCTTTAAATGCCACCAAAGTTTGAAACATAAACCTTATTTCAGGCTGCACCATGGTCAAGGCCAATTTGGCCTCCGAGGCCTGAGATTATTTCATTAATCTTTTTTTTTTTTTAAAAAAAAGAAAAACTTGTTAATTGACGTACATACGTTATTCCAAAAAATAATTAGGCTTCACGTTAATTTTTGTCAGGAAATTCTGAAAGGAAACCGAGAAGGGGGGGGGTGGATTCCCCCCATTGTGTTGGGACAAAGCGCCTGTTTGAAAGTGATAAGACCTTCCGATAAAACTTCTACAGGTTTTTCCTCCTATTGTATCTCTCGCCCCATTCATAGACACGCAAATCAACAAGGAAGCTGCTTTTTTTAAAGCTCTTTTCCTGGGAAAGTCGCAGGGCACCGTTATGTCTGCGTGAAGCTTGCAAATCCCGAACTTGGGCTCACGATTGGGGGGGGGGGGGACTGATGTTTTTCTCAAGAGTCTGTTTTCTTCTACCTGTACCATCAGCCCCGGATTTAAAAGTCTTGAGCACCATAATCCATTAAA
The DNA here is from genome assembly GCF_009769535.1 of Thamnophis elegans. Taxonomy (NCBI): domain Eukaryota; kingdom Metazoa; phylum Chordata; class Lepidosauria; order Squamata; family Natricidae; genus Thamnophis; species Thamnophis elegans. The sequence continues at coordinate 1,822,942 of NC_045554.1, forward strand.
AAAAAAAAACACCTCTTGTTTCTCCCTCCGAAGCAACATTTCTACACTCGGGGAAGGCGAAAGGCAGAGCTTCAGAATCTGGAGGGATTCCCACAGCTGTTCAAAGGAGATGCTTGCCCCACGGCCCTCCACTAAAGACTGGGGGAGAAATCCAGCTGTTTTGCTCCATCCTGGCGTTACGCAAGCCATCCTCCCAAGCCAAATTCCCAATTTAATCCCCCCCCCCCCCGTGCTTTGCCAGCAGCCATGATTCAGCATTCTCGATTTCTCAATATTTATTAAATTTATGTGTCTTTTTAAGAGGACAACATGGCTGCTGGACCAAATGCAGACAGTCCTTGACTTACAACATGTTGTTTAGTGGCCGTCCAAAGTTACAACGGAAAAAAGTGACTTATGGCTGTTTCTCACGCTTACGCCCGTCGCAGCATCCGCAATGGCCGCCGTGATCAAAATTAAAACGCTTTGGCAACTGACTCGTACTTATGACGGTTGCAGTGTCCTGTGGGGGGTCATGCGATTTCCCCCTTTGCGACCTTCTGATGAGCAAAAAAACCAACAGGGGGAAGCCAGATTCACTTAACGACCGTGCTGCTAACTTAATGACTGCAGTGATTCACTTAACAACGGTGGCAAGAAATTTAGTAAAACGGGGCAAAAACTCGCTTAACAACCCGACTTGCTTAGCAACAGACATTTTGGGCTCACCTGCGATAAGGAAAAAAAGACCCCCCCCCCAAACAAATTAAAGGAGGCAGCAACGCTAGGAAAACCTCGGATGAGCCGAAACGGACAACGGTAAAATGACAATTGTAGCGGATTGTTTTGCTCTTCCCAATGTGTGTAAAATGTTTTTGCTTTGCCCAATCCTGCCTTGGCTCCTGTTCATGTCCTAAATTCCATTCGAATTGTGTTAACGTAACGCATCTTGAAGTTGCTTACATATTTGGCTGCCCAGATGAAGTCGCTCCAATGATTCCACTGGAAGCACTAATGACTTCCATATTCCCCCCCCACCCTCCTCCCCCCCCCAATTCCGAAGGCTGCCTTGTCACAGCCCCAGACCAGCCCTCCTCTCCTTTCAATAAGAGCCAAAGGTGTCAGGAAGCCTTGGGGAATCGCAGCTGGACAAGGGTATAATTCACAACCGTGGCCTTTGAATAATAGCAATAGCAGTTAGACTTATATACCTCTTCATAGGGCTTTCAGCCCTCTCTAAGCGGTTTACAGAGTCAGCATATTGCCCCCACAGTCTGGGTCCTCATTTTACCCACCTCGGAAGGATGGAAGGCTGAGTCAACCTTGAGCCGGTGAGATTAGAACCGCTGAACTGCAGATAACAGTCAGCTGAAGTGGCCTGCAATACTGCACCCTAACCACTGCACCACCTTAGCTCTTACTCCTCTTATTCCTACTCCTACTCCTCCTCTTCTTCTTCTCCTCCTTCTCCTCCTCCTCCTCCTCCTCCTCCATTCCTCCTGGGGAGGGTCTTTCCTTGGTTGGAGACCACCAAGGACCCCATATTTCTTCTCCTCCTCCTTCCCCTCCTCCTCCTTATTTATTTACCTACACACCTATCCTCCTCCTCCTCCTCGGAAGCTAGATCCAGTGATTCCCGTGGAGAAATACATACCACATTACCACAAAACTTTAACTTTCTCTCTTGACCTTTTCCCATAAATAATTTTTTATTTATTAAATGCAGTGCTGCATTTAACCACTGCGCCACCTCGGCTCATGAAAAATCTAATGAAAATCTAATCTGATGAAAAATCTCAGGGTCCATTCCCCCCCACCCCACCCCCCAAGACAGTCTGCATGCCTCTAGCCCAGGGATGGAGAACCTTTCAGACACCGAGAGCCCAAAACTGCACCTGTGCACAGGCCCCAAACAGAAAGCTGTGCGCACGGAATACATGCACAGACATGGATGCGGGCATGTGCCACCTGCGCAGCAGAGACCCAAAGAGACCATCCCAACCCTGGCAGCGTGGCAAGAGGTCAGATCTTTTTTCTTCCGGGAGCTTCTGTTCTGTCGTTTGCAGAGAAACAGAAGGCCACGAAAGAAACGCCACGGAGCGTGTGCCAGCAGAGAGGTTCTCTCCGTTGCCGCCTCTGGCACGCGTGGCATCGGTTCGCCATCACGGGTCTGGCCTCTCGGAACAGACCAAAAAAAAAAAAAAAAATGAAACAGGCAAAAAAGAAAAAAATCCACAAAAAACAAGCTTTACCCAGTTGGGAAATCCCCCTCTGAGGATGAATGGGGTGGAGGAGGGTGCGTGGAGAACGTTAGAGAAAGGATTCCTCTCCTAACCAAGCAGCATCTATGGGGGTGAGAAGCGGACAGCTATAAAGTTGAATGTTGGTTTTGTTTTTAATATGTTGTCTTTGTCTCGTTCCCCCCTTTCCCTTGTCTTTTGTGAGCCGCCCGGAGTCCTCCAGGAGTGGGTGGCATACAAGACAAATAAATAAATAAATAAATAAATAAATAAATAAATAAATAAATAATAATAAGCATACATGTGGCAACTCGCTTTAAATAGCCTCTTTTTTCTGGCTCTGAGTTGTAGTAACAGGCCATTATGGCACGGTTTTCATCTGCACTATATTTTTGTCGTTTTGATGGCTGGTCCACTTGTAGCCCACTTGTCGACGGATGTCCAGGGACCCCAATATCCGTCGCGGCCCTTGTTAACCCGCGCGATGACCGATGCGGTATGGAATTCTTATTTGTTTTTTTCACCATATTGTATGGGTTGGCGGGGGTTTTTTTACGGGACCAGATGCCAACCTGACCCCAACCTTCCTCCTTTCTCATCCAGGCTTGGGACCGGCAACGGCGGAGTTATAATAATAATAATAATAATAATAATAATAATAATAATAATAATAAGCATACATGTGGCAACTGTTTTCATGGATGTTGCATGTATGATACATATTATTATATGTATATATATATGTATGTATGTATATGTATATGTATATGTGTATGTATGTATGTATGTATGTATATGTGTATATATATATATATGTATGTATGTATGTATGTATGTATGTATGTATGTATGTACAGGGCGGGCATAACCTTTTCCTAGGGGGTCACAGCAACACTTGTAATAACAACACAAATAATTCATACACCATTCGAAAGCCCATCAAAAACTGAGTTTATTGACACGATTTAATAGTCAGTATGACCACCATTAGCCCTTCGAACAGCATTCAAACGAGGTGGATAAGAACACAACAAATCTTCAAACAGTTCCGTTCGATTTTCCAGATTTTTCAACACAGTTTCCAAATTCATTCTCAAAGTTTCAACCGAATATCGATTTTGACCTTGCTCCTGAATCATCAGAGCTTCCACTTCATCCTTAATTATGGCCCCAATGTTCTCTGCCGGATTGAGATCTGGCGAATTGAGATCTGGCTCCAGCATCGCGAGCCTCTCGAAAGGCAATGCATTTTATTCTGTCAATGATCCTTTGTTCTTCCGAATCGAATTTTCCAGCCATTCTTAAAGCAAATTTAACATTTAATAGCTCATTCAATTCAGTTTTTTATGGGCTTTAAAATGAGGTGTCGCGGAAGTTGTAAACTGCTGTCGATCTTGCTGTGACCCCCTAGGAAAAGGTTATGCCCCGCCCTGTATGTATGTATGTATGTATGTATGTATGTATGTATGTATGTATGTATGTATATATATATATATATATATATATATATATATATATATATATATATATATATATATATATATATATATATATAAAATATAATTTTTATTTTGTTTGTTTTTCTTTTCTTGTTCTGTGTAAGCTGCCCTGGGCAGCCTATAAATCTAATAAATTAAATTAAATTATTAAAAAGTGATAAGGGTTTCAGTTAGATGATCCTGCTGCAGGAACTGGGGATGTCTAGTTTAATGAAAAGAAGGACTAAGGGGGACAGGATAGCAGTCTTCCAAGATCTCAGGGGCTGCCCCAAAGAAGAGGGAGTCAAGCTATTCTCCAAGGTACCTGAGTGCAGAACAAGAAGCAATGGGTGGAAACTAATCAAGGAGAGAAGAAACTTAGAACTGAGGAGAAATTTCCTGACAGTGAGAACAATTAATCAGTGGAACGACTTGCCTCCAGAAGTTGTAGATGCTCCATCCTGAACCTTTTGACCTTGTCCATGAACAAGGACCTTGCTGCTAACCACAACATACTAAGGAAGGAGAAAATGTTGTGAGCTCTCGGATCAGAAGAAATGTTCAAGGTAAACAGTCGGGGTCTAGACAAAAGTTACAGCTTCTAGGACTTTTTAGGTTAAAGCAAAGGCACCATTTAATTGGGAGCCAACAAAATGGATAAGGAGGGAAAGATTTGGGGTGGGTATACTCCTGTTGGGTCCTGCCCATCTCGTCTTTTGAGATGGGATGGAACGAAAGTTCTGGAATTTTCAGGTTGAGGAACATCAATCTGGTCTCAGGTCCATTTGAGAAGATGGGGAGAAGCCTCTAGTAGAGGATTGACAGCTGTAACAGTTACCAAAGAGAAGAGGGGAAGGCAGCCAATTCTGAAAAGCTGAATCCAAGTTTATTTATATAATGGGATTAGAACCTGTGCTGTATTACATATTTATTTATCAGCACAAATACAATACAAATGTAACAAAGGCAACAGTAAAAATATTGGCTTTCTGTCTGGATGGTCTCTTGTGACGAGCCGATAGACAGAGAAAGGAAGCAGTAGGCCTCCTCCCATATTTGGGCATACCAGGGGTTGTGACACTAAATACATACCTATTTCCCTGGCTCAGCTGATAAAGGAGGAGAACCTTGTGGCTTAGTGGTTAACACATCTGCCTAAGATGTAATACAGCACAGGTTCTAATCACAGTAAGGGTATGGCTAGCTGATGAGAGCTAAATAGCTTGAAATAGATCTATACTAGTCTCTCTTTATTTATTTATCAGCACAAATACAGTATGTATGTATGTATGTATGTATGTATGTATGTATGTGTGTGTGTGTGTATATATATATATATATATATATATATATATATATATATATATATATATAAATAAATAAATAAATAAATATTATTTCTTCCACTTCCTTGGCAACCCTGGAAGAGATTTCCAAGCAACATCGGGTTTATGGCTGAGAGTCTGAAGAGTTTAAAGAAGGGCTAAAAATTTATATCCAGTTCTTGTAACTTTAAGCCGATAGGAGGATTTAAAGAAATCGAAAGTCAAGAGAGCAACTGCAGAACTTTGCGGAGACGGTCACGCTGGCCTTCCAGGAGATCATCTTCCATTTCTGATTGATCGTATTCCTTCATCAGAGCTTCTGCTTTCTGCACCGTCGTGTCTCGGGCCCGGCCTTGAAGTCCTTCCAGATACCGCAGCAAAATGGAGAAGTATTGATCGGGGACCTGGAAGAGGGAGAAGGGAGGGAGAGCGAAGTGTTTTTAGCCAGCTGCAATAAGTGGGGAGAGACGGAGAAGAGAGAGAAGGCCCAGGCAACCTGGAGAGATGGACCCTGAAGCTGGAGTTCTCTTTCTCATCCTTTGGGTCTGTGCCGTGTGGATGAAGAAAATCCAGCTTTTGGCTCAGGCGTGCATCTGCATTTAATTTACTTAGCAAGACATTCCAACTCAGGAGGATATAAAGCAGCGTTTCTCAACCTCTGACACTTTAAAATGTGTGGACTTCAACTCCCAGAATTCCCCAGCCAGCATGGGGAATTCTGGGAGTTGAAGTCCACACCTGACAGCAGTGTTCTGTCATCTCAGGGGTTACCCCAAAGAAGAGGGAGTCAAGCTATCCTCCAAAGCACCTCAAGGCAGAACAAGAAGCAATGGGTGGAAACTAATCAAGGAGAGAAGCAAGGAGGAATTTCCGACAGTGAGGACAATTAATCAGTGGGATGACTTGCCTCCAGAAGTTGTGAATTCTCCAACACTGGAAGCCTTTAAGAAGATGTTGGATAGCCATTTGTCTGGAACGGTATAGAGCTTCCTGCCTAGGCAGGGGGTTGGACTAGAAGACCTCCAAGGTCCCCTTCCAACTTTGTTATTCTATTCTATTCATTTTGGAGAGGCTGAGGTTAGGAAACACTGATGTAGAGATCAAAACAATGAAAAGCACACAGCCTGGACGATGCGAAAAAGCCAAATCTGGAAAAATGACCCACTTTCTGATGAGCCCTCATAAGGGATGCCCTCTGGTGTACCAAAAGGCAGGGGGGCAGAGACACCCCCAAAGGGCTTCTTTAAAGAGCATCAAATGTAGGGGAGGCCCACCAAATCCTGGGGACAGATAATTCCAGAGGAAGCAAATAGAGATCTGTTTTGGGGGGGTCTAATCCAGTCAAGGGGTTGACTCTACCAGATGGTGTAGGATGGGCAGAAACGACACTCTTCACTGGGGGATCCACCTCTTAGGTGGGTATCTGTCTCCCATCCCTGACCAGCTTGGGCACCCAGAGAAAGGAAGGAGGTCAGCTCGGGGCATTTCCCTTGGCAAAGACTTAGATGGGCAAATGGCAGAGTTAACCAGACATTGTCGCAGGGCTGTGTGGCTGAGCCTCACCTTTGGGGATGGGGCGGGGGTCTCCTACCTTTTCTTTGTCATACATATGCAGAAGAAGCCACGTCTGCCTCGTCTTCTGAAATCTCCAGCCCTGGGGACTCGCGGACCAGCTGCAACAAAACCAGAAAGGGAAAGCAGAAGGAAGAGAGTCAAAAACCATCACCAACACCCTCCATCTCCCTTTCCAAAGGTGTCCAAGTTTTTGTTCAGATCCTGATCGGCCCGGGGGAAAAAAAAATATCGAGCAAAATGTGCAAAAAAGAAAGATAGGATGGCTGAGGTATTCTGGGAGTTGAAGTCCAGACATCTTAACATGTTTGACAGTTTGGGAAACAGAGTCTTTGTGATGGGACCTTTATTTCAAAAACTGCTTTAAACCTTCCTAATCTGCCTACTTGGAATATGTCCGTTCACTGGGATGGATGACCCTGGGTTTCCAAAACTGTCCAGGAGGAGATTAAGACTAAAGGATAAAGGTAAAGGTTCTCCTCGCACATATGTGCTAGTCGTTCCCGACTCTAGGGGGCGGTGCTCATCTCTGTTTCAAAGCCGAAGAGCCAGCGCTGTCCGAAGACGTCTCCGTGGTCATGTGGCGGGCATGACTCAACTCCCGAAGGCGCACGGAACGCTGTTCCCTTCCCACCAAAGGTGGTCCCTTTTTTTCTACTTGCATTTTTTACCTGCTTTCGAACTGCTAGGTTGGCAGAAGCTGGGACAAATAACAGCTCGCTCCATTACGTGGCACTAGGGATTTGAACCGCTGAACTGACGACCTTTCTGATCGACAAGCTCAGCGTCTTAGCCACTGAGCCACTGTCCAGTGTTAGCGTTACCCTCCTAAGAGGTGAATTGTTACAGGGATGCATTTATATCATCCTAAAGCAGAACAACTTTAAAAGGAAACCCACCATGGACTAGAAGACCTCCAAGGTCCCTTCTAACTCTATTGTTATCCTGGTTATACTTATTCAGGCACATTCAGCGTGTCTCGTCTGGCACGCTATGGAGTGCTTAGGAACAAAACCATGGCTTGTTGTAACCCAAGAAACTCCGTCATGGAGACAGGTGATCTTGAAGTGAGCGGTTGTGAAGTCGATTTTCGATTTATTTTCGATTTATTTTCGATTTTCATGGCCCACAATTCTGATTAAACAAACCTGAATTTAATTGTTTCTGATGGAATGTTTAGACCAGGTTCGGACATACTGGTAAATTAAGATGTGTCGACTTTGAGAGTTGTTTTGTATGTCTCAAATCACTGGTGCTTAGGAAACAGGCTTGGTCGTGGCCAACGATTTGTGGATATCCAAACTCAGGGAGTCTGATGAGATCTGCATTGGATCTGCCACAGCAGTGGTTAGGAGCAACTGAAGCTTTATTGGAATCAAAGCTGCTTAGAACCATCAACAATTTTTGCAAACCTTTTCCCAAATACCCGGCTTCCAAATCTAAAATATAGAGAAGGAGTTGCTGGCTTTCTTTGTGCAAACACCAAACTGCTCCCCAAGCCAAAATTTGTAACAGAAGAAGGCGACGCAAAATCTAACGCAGCTTGTTGCAAGTGTGTAAACAGGAAAATTACTTTCCTTATATAATTGAACCCTTGGGTTGGGTTTTTTTTTTTTTTTGGGAAAAGGACTACTGACTCTTTGATTATATTATGGGGGGGGGGAACCTCACAAAGGTTTATCCCTATCTAACGGTATTCTTTTATTAGAAATAAAGGGTTCACTGACAAAAGGGCGAACGACAAAACCGCGCCCGACTAAACCGCGGTGACAAAACCGCGAGTTCTAAACCGCGCTGACGAATGAGCGCTGAATCGCGCCGACAACAGCACGGCGACAGAAGCGCGCTGTAAACCTAAACCTAACCCTGACCCTAAACCTAACGCTAACCCTAACGCTAACCCTAAACCTAACCCTAACCCTTATCTTAATTTAAATCGCCCTTCTGTCGACGCGCTGTTGTTGACGCGCTGTTGTCGGCGCGTTGACGATGTCGCGGTTTTAGCGATGAGGTTTTCTCGTGCGTGCTTTTGTCGGGTCACAGAAATAAAGACCCCGCAGGATCAAACCAACCTGGAAATCAAGGTACACACCAGACCACACAATGGACCAGAAGCCCAGACAGAAGCCAGCAGCACAGAGCAAATGATAAGGAAGCAGAGATGGGCCATCTTTAATACGGATCAATCCATAGGGGGGAAATGTTATGATACAGGATATAGTCAAATAAAGGAGGGATAATGATGACAACCTATATGTATGTATGTATGTATGTATGTATATGTATATGTATATGCATATGATGTATATGTATGAGTATAATATAAGGAAACTAGATGAAAACTGCCAACAGCGATTTGGAAAGGAGGATTAGAAAAGTTTGTTATTAAATATTATGGATGTTTAGCTAGAATAGGACGTAAGGATTCAGTGTCAGTGGAGGATTTTAGAAATGTTAAATGAAATGCCAGTATGTGGTTATGTATTAAATCTTGGTATATTTTATGATGAAGGATGTTTAAATAATTATAGTCAAATAAAAATGGAGGTACAAGGGTAACATGTATAAATATCTGAGTTAAAATACTATGTCAGAAGATATAAGATTGTTTTGATATTGGAAAGATACAGGTTGATAGATGGAAGAATATAACTTAAAACTAGCTAAACTTACTGAAATTTAGTAATAATAGATATAATTAAACAAATAATCAATAATGATAATAATGTGTACAATGCGTAGTGTTATGATGTAATAATTGGATATGAATATTGAATGGTACCTATGGAAGGAAGATTAGAAATTCTTTTGGGTTATATATAAAAGTTAATTAAAAAAATTAAGTTAGATACAGTTAAGCTTTGATTCTTGGGGTAAAATGCTATGATACAGGATATAGTCAAATAAAGGAGGGATAATGATGACAACCTATATACATATATATGAGTATAATATAAGGAAACTAGATGAAAACTGCCAACAGCGATTTGGAAAGGAGGATTAGAAAAGTTTGTTATTAAATATTATGGATGTTTAGCTAGAATAGACATAAGGATTCAGTGTTAGTGGAGGATTTTAGAAATATTAAATGAAACGCCAGTATGTGGTTATGTATTAAATCTCGGTATATTTTATGATGAAGGACGTTTAAATAATTATAGTCAAATAAAAATGGAGGTATAAGGGTAACGTGTATAAATATTTGAGTTAAAATACTTGAGTTAATATGAATTATGCTTGATGACTGTGGAAGAGATGCACGAAAACCTTTTGTAACCAACTGATACACTTTCTACAGTATGTAAAGAAGGAAGATTTTATCTGTTGTGTTGGTTTTGAAAATAAAAATAAATTCTATTTTTTTTAAAAAATATGGATCAATCCTGTAAGAGTTGAAAATTATTCTGTTGCAGGATTGTCTACAAGGTATGGTCAAAAGAGGCAAGATGGTGGCCCCAGCAATGGGATGGAAGTTCTACAAACACACGTCCAGAACATAGCATAATAAATGGGGACTCTGGGGATTCTCAGCCCTCCATGTCACGGTTTTGTCCCAAAAGGGCTTTTTTTATCAAGAGGCAATTGGCCTTCCTCCCTTTGAAGATGTTTAGCTTCTCATCCAAGAAGCTTCTTCAAGGAATATCAAGAAGCTTCTTGGATGAGAAACGAAACATCCTGAAAGAAGAAAATCAGTAAAGTCCAGTTGCCTCTTGAAACAGAATTGGAAGGGACCTTGGAGGTCTTCTAGTCCAACCCCCCCTGTTTGAGCAGGAGACCTTCTACCATTTCAGACAAATGGATGTCCAGTCTCTACTTGGAAAGCCTCCAGTGATGGAGCCACCCACAACGTCTGGAGGCAAGCGGTTCCATGGGTTCATTGCTCCCACCGCTAGGAAATGCCTCCTTAATTCTAGGTTGCTTCTCTCCTTGGTTAGTTTCCAACCATTGTTTCTGGTCTTGCCGTCTAAAAAAAAGGATGGAGCGTGCTTGACAGAGCTACTATCATACCACATCGTGGTTACCTTCATGGAGTTTTTTGACCGAACTCTGTGGGCATCCTTACACTAATAGACTAGACTAGAATAACAGAGTTGGAAGGGACCTTGGAGGTCTTCTAGTCCGTCCACCCCCCCCGCCTAGGCAGGAAACCCTACACCCCTTCAGACAAATGGTTGTCCAATCTCTTCTTAAAAACCTCCAGTGTTGGAGCGTAGGAGGAAGAAGAAGGACACGGCTGAAAACAGACCCACTGCCTGCCTTTCCAAGGGGATGGTCCAGCCATAGAGTCAAATCAACAAAGTTTCCTGTGTAAACCATGACACAACGCAGCTGGGCCGCTGTTTGTATCCAGATGTCCGTGCTATTTTGCACTTCATTCCGGCCCGGCCTGAAGTCTTGCCTGGAGGATGAAGCCAGTGTCTTTTGGTGGGGTGGCATGGAAGGGAAAGGGGCCTCCACTGTTGGCAGGACAGATAGATGACCATCAGGGTGGCCAAAACTTTTTTTTTAATTTTTTTTTAAATTTTAGACACATAAGCACATCAACAGAAACAAACACATGACTTAAAAACAACATAGGAACAATAAGTTCCATCGTATATCATACAGCAGCTCCGAATCGGTTTCTTTGCAGTTAGTGTTTTCCCTTCTATACATTTCTATCTTGCGTTCAAAATCTCCTTATTCGTTATCCATTTTTATATTTCTTTATTTATTTATACTTAGCTATTTATACCAAAATATTGTTTACCTATATTGTGCTTTATATTCTTACTGTCATTTATTCTGTTACATACAATTATAGATATACATTCACATAGTTATTCTTTTTCTTTGCCATTCTTATACTTTTGTTATTCCATTTAAAAGGTTATAATATATGGTTTGGGTTGCTTTGTTTACCATCCCATCCACCTGTTTTAATACCACTTTATTTTCCCTCTTTTCTCCCTCCCTTCCTTCTCTACTTCCTTCCTTCCTCCTTTCCTTCCCCTTCCTTCTTTTCTTACCTCTCCCCTACTCCAACTCTTCCCCTTCCCCTTCCTACCCTCTCTCCTTCTCTTTCTCTCTCTTCCTCCCTCCTCTCCTTCTCTTTCCCTCCCTCCCACCCACCTCTCCTTGCCTCTTTCTTCTTCCCCTACCTCTCCTCCACACTTCTTCTTCCTCTCCTACTATCTCTCCTTCTCTTTCTCTCTCTTCCACCCTCCACTCCTTTCCATTCCTTCGCCAAAGCTTATTTTTATTCGTATATTTTCATCCGGCAGGCGATACGTTGCCAACTTCAAGGGGGGGGGGAGGGAGGGAAAGGGGAGAAAAAGCACCATATTCCTCATTTTCTTCTTCTTCCCTCCCCACAAGAATGTCTTTCAATGCAACGTTACAGCAGAAGCCCGTGATGGAGAACCCATGGCCCGCATGCCAGTCTTCACGTGCAACGGTCTTTGTGCACCCAGGAGCACCGGGAAGCTGAGCTCCTGGTTTTCCCATGCATGCCGGCCAGCTAGTCTTTGTGAGCGCATGGACGCCAGAAACCAGAAGGCCAGGTGGCCAGTGGTGGGCATGCGCACTCTGGAAACCGCAAACTCAGCCTCCCAGCACGCACATCCACCGGGAACTCCTTCTCCGGTTTCCGGTACTCTCCCATTTCGGTGCATACGCACTGGGGAACTGCTCTTCCGGTTTCTGGTGCTCCCCCGTGAACGCACATGCGCTCCCGCTTCAGCACTCAGTGCCAAAAAAAGTTTGCCAACATTGATATAAGCATCCCTCGGAATTACAGTCGTTTGTTTAGCAACTGTTCGAAGTTACAACTGCACTGGAAAAAAAGTGAACGATGACCCTTTTTCACACTTATGACCACTGCAGCATCCCCATATTTATGACGGTCGCAATGCCCTGGGGTCATGTGATCCCCCCCTTTTGTGAACTTCTGATAAACAGTCAATGGGGGAACACAGAATCATTTAACAACTGCAGGGACTCACTTAACAACTATGGCAAGGAAAACTGTGAAATGGGTCCAAATTCACTTAACAAATCTCTCGTTTAGCGGCAGAAATCTTGGGCTCAATGGTAGTCGTAAGTCGAGGACTGCCTGTAGTCTGATAATAATAGCAATAGCAATAGCAGTTAGACTTATATACCGCTTCATAGGGCTTTCAGCCCTCTCTAAGCGGTTTACAGAGTCAGCATATTGCCCCCAACAACAATCTGGGACCTCATTTTACCCACCTCGGAAGGATGGAAGGCTGAGTCAACCCTGAGCCGGTGAGATTTGAACAGCCGAACTGCAGAACTGCAGTCAGCTGAAGTAGCCTGCAGTGCTGCACCCTTTTGTTGTGGTGGTGGTTTTACAACAGAATTCCCAGGTCACCACGGGAATCATCCCACCCGATATTTCTCCCTGAAGTTTTCTGAAAAGCCTCACAATGTATTTTTTTTCCTTGCAAAAAGAGTTTTCTCGGGACGTCTGTGGAGATCGAATCATCCCGGCGTTATCTAAACATTTCAAAAATGTCTTGATTTATTTGGACTCGCGATGTTTACAGCAAACGTCCAGCAAAGCAAACATTTCCTTTTTTAAATATTTTTTTTTAATCCTGGTCCAAGTCTCTCTTTGACCGTAAACATTCCCTTGGCAAAACACACAACGGAGGCCAAAGCTGGACTAATGCTGGAGCAAACATTCCTAACGTGGCCATTTCCTTTGGCGCAAATAGAGGACCAGGACAGGGAGGTCAGAATTCGGAGCGAACCGTTCTGGTTTCTCCCTCTGATTCCTTCGTGGAAACCCCGATTTAACTTGAAAATTTAAATTCCAGGAAAGGAGAAAAGGGCAGTCGAATAAAATGCTTTCAAGTGAATTGTCTTAAATCGCATTTGTAGGCTGTGTTCTGACAATGCAGGTAACTCCTCGACTTACGACCGCCCTTGAGCCCAAAAATTCTGTTGTTAAGTGAGGCACGGGCTACGTGAAGTTTTGCCCCATTTTAACAGCCCAAAATTTGGATCGCTAAGCAGAACAGTTGTTAAGTGGGTTTTACGACCCATTTTACCCCCTTTCTTGCCACGGTCGTTAAGTGAATGGTTAAGTTGTTCGGTAAGTGACACGGTTGTTAAGTGAATCTGGCTTCCCCCCTGGACTTTGCTTGTCAGAAGGGGATCCCGGTCAGAAGTGTGGAAAACAGTCATAAGTCACGTTTTTCAGTGCCGTTGTAACTTTCAACGCTCACTAAATGAACTGTTGTAAGTCGAGAACCTTGGTGTGAGCTTTCTCACACGTTTTTTTTTCCCCCCCGGTTCAAAAGTTTTATTTCTTTTAAAACAAACATTTCATCATTCCTCAATCAGTAAAACATCGAAGTACAATTTTTTGTGCGTCAAAATAGTTCTAGTTTACCACCAAATTCTTGTCTAGCCTAATGTATACACTCACACCTTTTCATGAACACAAAAGCTTCAAAATTCACCCGTAGGTTTTTTGCAAATAATTGACTGCACTGGTTCTGGGATTGGATTGTGTGATGATATTGTGATAGCAGTTTTGACAAAGCCGGTTTTACTCGTAATTCAGTTTCCTGCGGCAGAAGAGAGGCTCTCCCGAATCCAGGACGTATTTATTTATTTATTTTGGGATACTCGAACAGAAGAGATTGAAACTTTTTTATTTCAAACTCCCCCCGGTGACTATTTTGAATTAGAGAAATGTCATCAGAGCTGGGGGAAAAAATGAAGTCCTCGGCAGCGGAGGGGGGGGGAAAGCAGCGAACCACGCAGGGGACTCGAAAACCTTGATGGAGGCGAACGGTTGGATCCCCCTGCTGAGAAAGGAGCTCAGCTTCACGTAATGAAATCCAGATCTTCCCCAATGTGGGTCCTTGTCATCTAAACCCTCGCCATGTTTGAAAAATATGACTCCGTATATAAATATAGTCGAATAACATCGAAATAAATTTCCATGACTCAAGCGTGTAAATAAACAGCAATAATTCAAAACAGCAAAGACGCTGGGCGAAAAAATTAAAAATAAAAATACTTTAAAACAGAGACATTTTAACCCACATTCCCACCCTGCCCTGGTCAGCGTCCTCTGAAGCCACCGCAAGAGCCAATTCAGGGCAGGCAGTCCTCGACTTACGACCACAATTGAGCCCGGAATTTATGTTGCCAAGTGAGAAATGTTTTCGGTGAATTTTGCCCTGTTTTACGACCTTTCTCCTCACGTGGCTCAAGTGAGTCCCTGCATGCTGTTAAACTAGTCACACGGTCGTTAAGTGGATCTGGCTTCCCCACTGCCTTTGCTTGCCAGGCGGTCGCAAAAGGAGACCATGATGCAACCGTCATAAATATGAGTCCATTGCCAAGCATCCGAATGTAAATCGTGTGAGCGTGGGGATGCCGTAAGTGTGGGAAATGGGCACAAGTCCCTTTTTCCAGTGCAATAGTGACAGTCACTGAAAGAGGCAAAGCTTCAACTCTGGGTTGATGGCCACCCTCTGGGACCCAGTAGATCTCCCTGGATTATAATGATCTGCTCAACTGTCCCGGGGCAGCTTCTTCATCCACATTGCTGGTCAACTAATTGAACGGATCAAGCAATTAAAGAGGAGGATTGCAGGAGAGGAGATGGTGCTCCTTGGTGTTCACTTGCGTTTACCCAACAGGAGCCGATGAGATGTTCCTCTGAAGTGGACCTTATAAAGAGGACAGTAACGTTGGGGAGACCCCAGCTTGGTATCAGGCCTAGAAGAAGACCTTCCCACCTGAGAACAGGGCCTTCCAGCCAGGTCTTCAAAGAGTTGGCTTTGAGTTCAGGGTATGGCTATCCAAGTTTTGTAGATGATATGGTAAAATTTAACCAGACCACTAAATCAGTCAATCAGAACAGAGCTGGAAGGGACCATGGAGTTCTTCTAGTCCAACCCCCTACTCAAGCAGGAGACCATATACAATTTGAGACAAGGGGCTGTCCAGTCGCTTCTTAAAAGCCTCCAATGATGGAGCAACCACGACTTCTGGAAGGAAGCTATTCCACCGATTAATTGTCCTCACTGTTAGGAAGTTTCTCCCTAGTTCTTAGGTGGCTTCTCTTCTTGATGAGTTTCCATCCGTTGTTTCTCGTCTTCTGGTGCTTTGGAAAATAATTTGACCCCTCAAATACTGGAAGACTTCTATCATGTCACCTCTAGTCCTCTTCTCTAGACCAGCCATGCCCAGTTCCAGCAACCGTTCTTCATGTTCTTTAATCTCCAGTCCCCTAATCGTCTTGGTTGCTCTTCTCCGCACTTTTTCCAAAGACTCAAACATCTTTTTTGTAATGTGGCGACCAAAACCGGATGCAGAATTTGGGTTTTCCTTGAAGGCATCTCTTACACTTCGATGGCACCTTGTTTAATGAACAACCAGCGGATGCTTCTATGTAATGAGTAGCTCTTTGAAGTCATCTTTAACTTCATTTTGGAAAGGTTCCTGAATCCTCCCTTACAACAAATTCCTCCTTAATTACAATAAATAGCTGCCTTTTTAAAAAAACAAACAAACATTGGGTTGAAACATATTCTCCCCTCCTCCATGGTTTTGTCCGCATTCCATCTTTTCTTTTGTTTTCGGTCTCTGATGCCGAGCTCATAACTCAAAACAATTTGCAAGGAGGCCATCACGGAACCCAAGAAACCCTGCATCGCTTGGCGCAGGAAGGAGAGACAAGGGGGAAGAAGTTGGTTAGAAGGAATTTCTACCATGCTTATGCTATCAGATGATCAAGCTCTCTCCTCTGAAACGAAGCAGATCTTCAAAACCAGAAGCCACTCCGCATTCCACCGTGATTTGTGGCTTTGGATGCTAGGAAGCCTTTTTTATTTTTAATTTTATTTGCAATTTTCCACCACGAAAACACATCTGGCCCCCATGTGATGGATTCTGAGGTGCTGGGCCATTTGATTTATTCATCTAGGGTTTAAAATATTGCTGTTGGCAGTGCTGATTTTGTCTTCGGTGTTTATTTTTAAGGGGACTGCTGTATCTTGCATTTCCTCCTCGGCTGAGTAGCGGTTGGGATGCTTCCTGCCACTGCTGCCATCAGACCCAGCTTCCGGTCTTCAAAGGTTCAAAACACGTACCGGCCACATGTTCTAAGCCAGGGGTCTCCAACTATGGCAGCTTTTAAGCCTGGAGGACTTCGACTCCAAGAATACCCCTGGTTGGGGAATTCTGGGAGTTTGAAGTGTACCAGGCTTAAAGTTGCCCAGGCTGCAGACCCCTCCTCTAATCTATGCCAGCAAAACATGGACACTAACCAGGGGTGAAATCCAGCAGGTTCTGGAGAATCGGTAGCGGAATTATTTTTTAAAAAATATATTTTTATTTTCAAAACAAACATGCAAATCCTCCTTCTTTACATACTGTAGAAAGTGTATCAGTTGGTTACAAAAGGCTCTTCCACCGTCGTCATATTAATTCTAATATCTTAACTCAGATATTTATTATATTCCCATCATCATACCTCCACTTTTATTTGACTATGGTTATTTAAACGTCCTTCATCATAAAATACACCAAGATTTAATACATAACCACACACTGGCATTTATTTACTTATTTATAAAATCCTCCATTAACATTAAATCCTCATATCCTATTCTAGCTAAACATCCATAATATTTAATACCAAAGTTTTCTAATCCTCAAAAAGGAAATTTTGAGTAGTTTGGAGAACTGGCAAATGCTACCTCTGGCTGGCCCCAGAGTGGGGAAGGAATGGGGATTTTCAGTATCCTCCCCCTGCCATGCCCACCACACCACGCCCGCCACGCCCACCGAAACGGTAGCAAAAAACCCTGAATTTCACCACTGACACTAACTTCACAAACTCTACTCCTGTAGTAGAGAACGAACAAAAATATACGATGCCATCAAGAGAGAAGAACTGAAATGGAAACGGGCAGGTCACATAGCTGGAAGAACGAAACTGAATTCGTTTAGTGACTGTTTGAAGTTACGACGGCACTGAAAAATGTGACTTACGACCTCTGCAGCATCTCCAGGGTCCCATGGTCAAAATTCTGACACCGGTTCACACTTATGACCATTGCAGCATCCCAGGGGGATCCACTTTTGCGACCTTCCGACAGGATTCACTCAACAACCGTGTTGCTAACTTAATGACTGCCGTGATTCACTTAACAACGGTGATAAGAAAGATCGGAAAGTGGGGCGAGGCTCGCCTAACAAAGGTCTCGCTTAACAACTGAAATTCCGGGCTCCACTTTGGCCGTAAGTCGAGGACTCCCTGTACCCTCTTAACGACGGCCTGATACTTGAGAGACCGCCTTCTGCCAATTACCTCCCTGCGACCAATAAGATCTCATAGATTAGGCCTCCTCCGTATTCCATCGGCCAGCCAGTGTCGGCTGGCAACTACAAGGAGGAGGGCCTTCTCAGTAGTAGCCCCGACCCTTTGGAACGAGCTCCCCGTGGAGATTCGTACCCTCGCCACCGTCCAGGCCTTCCGCACAGCCCTTAAGAACTGGCTAGCCCGTCAGGCCTGGGGACAAGGATAGGCGCCCCTCCCGAATGATGAATGTATGTTGCTTGCTATTTTATTATATGTCTCTATGTCAATGTTTGTATTCCCCCTCCCTGATTTTATGTGAGCCGCCCTGAGTCCCCTCAGGGAAAAGGGCGGCCTACAAATATTAATAAAATCTCTAAAAAAAAATCTCTAAATCTCTGATTCATTTAGCAATGGTTCGCTTAAGAACCCCGGTATAACCGGGCATGACTCAGTTCAGATCCGCCTTGCTTAGCGGTGGAAATTTTGCTTATAAATCGAGGGATGCCTCTCCTTGCCTGGGGTTTGCAGCCAGCCAAAAATCCAGGGAAGTGAAATGAACGTCAATCTCCCATCGGTTCATAAATATTGTATATTTGCCTGCTGCAATTGCTCAAGGCGAAGAGGGGAGGACAGAATTTATGCCTTTGTTTTTCAAACCAGAAAGCTCGTCTTGCTAACAGGCCTTCCAGAAGAGCTGTCAGCCCGTGAGAGATAAGCGCACGGCTCTTCGAAACAGCCGAGGATTCCCGCTGCTGCCGAAATGGGGACGAAGACGCACAATTTGTGTTCTGCTTTCCCTCCTGCTCGGTGGAGGCCCAAATCATGCGTCTCTCTGGTGGGGATGCAATTAATTTCCCCCAGCCATAGGGAAAAGTAGACGAAGTCCCCCTTCCTGGAAATTTTGGTTCTAAGGAATTGCTAAAGTTATGGAAACTGGGGCATTGGGCTGTAAATCTACCTTAGGGAGAGCCGTTGCTTACATCCCACGGGGCCAGGCGTGAAGCGTGTTGGCTGCATGGATGTAAACATGCGATCTTGACCTGTCTTTGATCGCATGTGGTGGGGGTCCCGTGGACTCTAAAATGAAACCTTATTTGTTGAGTGTTTGGGTGGAAAAAAGGTGGGTTAGAAATAAATAAAGTAGTTTGTCCATCTCCGTCCATTCTAAAATTTCCCTTATCACCCCATCACTGACGAAAGAAATACAGGGAAAGGAGGATATGGAATATTATTTAGTAAGGTATAAATGGTTAGAAGATAGAAACAAGAAGTGGGAATACATAAAATAGGGGTGTAGTAGAAAGGTTAAGTAGCCAAGCGATAGCAAATATATGATGTACAATATATGCAAAGTGATATTTTAACGTAAACAAGCAAGTATAAACAAATATGGAGTAGTGTTGTGGCCCAGCAGGAGCCGTTGGAACCGCCACAAGACTCCGACAGCGAGGGGCCCGATGAGTCGGCTCTGGAGGATGTAGAGGACCCCGGACAGGGTTCCGACTCCGAGCAGGGTGCAGAGAGGCTGGTTGGCCACCAGGAGGCACCTGAGCCTTGGACCAGTGGGGAGGAGACAAGGGAGAGTGATCCAGAAGCCAGCAGTGAGTTGTTCCTGGATGCACGCCATCGAAGAGCTACTAGGCATCAGGAACAATTACGCAATTACAGGAGGTAATTGTACTCAGCTGGTGGTCATTAGGCTCCTCTCCAGACTATAAAAAGGCTACTTGTGCACACGGCCCTCTTTGCAGAAGTCAAGGCAGGATTGAATGTCGGAAGACAGTACTGGGAGCTTGGCAGGCTGGATTGCTGCCAAGCCTTATCTGTGTTTATTGCAGCCTGAGTTTGTCTGAGTTGCTGCCAAGGCCCTTATCTGTTTGTTCTGCTTGGCTTTCAGCCACCGAGGTTTTGGTGTCTTGCTATTAAAGGACATTGCAGTTAAGCTTGTCTCGGCATTCGTTACTGGATGGAGGAGGTGGTCAGAACAGAATAGTATGTGTAAATAAGTAGGGACCACAAATGTAAGACACAAATGTTAAGGGGGAAAAATACCAATTGTAAAGACATATTGATCAGGAACTGCTGAAAGATGGAATTTTCTTTTTTGTTTGCTGTGTTTAATCTATGTCTTGTTTTGTTTATGTGTTTAAAGTAAGAATAAAAATAAAGTAGAAGCCATGAAAACTAGGGGGAGTAGGAGACAGACGAGATCCAGTTACATGCACCCAAGAGGGACGCATTTTCTTCTTCCATAATTCCACCCCACCCCCCCTTTAACCTTCCACAAGGTAGAACAACTAAGGAACATTGCTAAAGGTGTTTATGGAGTTTCTCCGTCCTCCAGGTCACAGTTGCCCCAAAGGTGGGTTTTTTTCCCAAGAGGCAACTGGACTTTCTGGTTTTTCTTTGAAGGCGTTTCGCTCCTCATCCCAGAAGCTTCTTCAGCTCGCTTCTAAATGCCTGTGGAAATTCTCCATCCTCCAGGTTGTCCCAAAGATGCTTTTTTCAAGAAGTTCATCCAATGAAAAAAAACAATGAAGACCAGTTGCCTTTCGGAAAAAAAAAAAGCATTTTTGGACAGTCCCAAAGGTGCCCTTTTCCAAAATGCAACTGGACTTTCGTGGGGGGACGGGGGTTCCCTTGAAAAGTTTTGCTTCATAACCAAGAAGTTTTTTCAGAGAACTGATGAAGCTTCTTGGATAAGTGAAACTTTTCAAGGGGAAACCCCCCCCCCCCAAAGAAAGTCCAGTTGTCTTCTGGAAAAAACGGTTCTACCACAAAACCGCGGTCGACAAAATTGCGGTTGACGAAAGCGCGTATGTGACGTCATCACAGCGCGACGGAAAAGATCGAAAAATGTAAAAATAAAGCGAAAACCTTACCCTAACCCCCCCAAACCTAACCCTAAACCTAACCCTTAACCTAACCCTAAACCTAACCCTTAATGTAACGAAAAACGTAACGCTAACACTTAACCTAACGCTAAACTTAACGCTAACGCTCTAACTCTAACCCTTAACCTAACCCTAACCCTAACCCTAACCCTTAAACCTAACCCTTACCTTTATGTGAATCGGCTTGCTGTAATTTAATTTTTATTTCAATTTTTCGATCTTTTTTCGATCTTTTTCGTCGCGTTGTGATGACGTCACATACGCGATTTCGTCGATCGCGGTTTTGTGGAACGCGGTTTTGACAGGTCACGGGAAAAAACACCCTTGGGACAACCGTGACCTGGATGATGGAGATTTTCGGTAGACATTTAATCAAGAGACAGAATTTAATTCCAAAATTGTGTGACCCAGGGATGAAGACGTGAAGGTGGGAAATTGTTGTGAATGCAACCTGGTGGTATTTCTATCATTGTCCAGGAGAGAGATCTTCTCAAAAAGGGCCCAACTTACCTAGTTAAATAGTCCAGGGCCAACTCTGCCCCCGAGGGCTTCGGAGGCTGGTTCTTCTGGGCCCCAACCGTCGCTTCCCGCATGAGTTTCTTCTGCGCTTTGTTGCGTTCCTTCTTCAGCTTTCGTTCCAACACTCTCTTCTCCTCCGGAGAAAGCTCTTCTTCTGCCTCCTCTTCCTCTTGTTTTTCCACCTAAGAACCAAGAGAACAAACTTAATCCGCAGGTCCATTACATGCGACCCGCGCTTGTGAGAAGGAACAATTGAACAGAGGTTAGGGAATCCTTTGCCTTGAATGGAGTATTGAGACCATGGTAGTCCTCCATCCATTCCACCCGGAGAAGACCCACCTTGGAGGGAGACATTGGGGAAGAAACTGAAATTTAATGAATTTATATGCCGCCCAATCCCGAAGGACTCCGGGCGGCTTACAGAGTACAACTCAAAATAAATAAAAATTAAAAATAGATAAGAAGAAACAGACTTAAAAGAAACACGTCATGCACTCAATCTGGGTGGGGGCTGGACCTCATTCATGAGGTCAACAGCCCCAGGCCTGCCGGAACAGCCAGGTTTTAGTGGCCTTTCAGAAGGCTGAGAGAGTGGGGAGGGTCCGGATCTCTGGGGGTAGATCGTTCCACAGGGCCGGAGCAGCTACAGAGAAGGCTCTCCCCCAGGGGGTGGCCAGCCAGCATTGCCCGGTCGACGGCACTCAGAGAAGGCCCATCCTGTGAGATCTTATCGGCCGTTGGGAGGTATGTGGCAGAAGACGTTCTCGCAGATATCCGGGTCCTAGGCCATGTAGGGCTTTAAGAGAGTCCCCACAATCACACAGGTTGTGGTAACAGCAATAGCACTTAAGCGAATACAAAAGACAGCCAAAAGAACGAGCGAGATCGGGAATATTATTTCGAATTTGCAGCTTGTAGTTTTACATAGCGAGACCTGAATTATGCAATTCAGGGAGGGGAAAAAAAAAGCAGAAGAGAGGAATGACAGAAACGGATATAAAGAAAGCTTATGTTCCAGAGACGCTGGGATCATGCTGTGATTTTAGATTGGTAAAACTGGAGCTCGATCAATTGCGGCTTCTGTGCACTGAATGTTCATTAAAATGAGTTAAGCAGATATCCTGGGAAGAGGGAGAAATACGGGGGAGCCGACGGCTTCATGTCTGATAGAATGGAAACACGAGAGAAATGCCAGTTCCCTGGAATTCTCCGATAAATGTTTCCAAAAGGATGGCTGGTGATCCTTCCTTTGTTGGAGATTTCATAAATCCGAAGTCCCTTGAACAAGGCATGATACGCACCCACTGATCATTCCTTTTTTAAAAAAAAAATATTTATGGGGAAAGGTCAGGAGAGAAAGTTAAAGTTTTGTGGTAATGTGGTATGTATTTCTCCACGGGAATCACTGGATCTAGCTTCCGAGGAGGAGGAGGAGGAGGATAGGTGGGTAGGTAAATAAATAAGGAGGAGGAAGGGAAGGAGGAGGAGAAGAATTATGGGGTCCTTGGTGGTCTCCAACCAAGGAAAGACCCTCCCCAGGAGGAATGGAGGAGGAGGAGGAGGAGGAGGAGGAGGAGGAGGAGAAGAAGAAGACAATGATGATCAATAATAATCAATAACAGTAGACTTATATACCGCTTCATAGGGCTTTTAGCCCTCTCTAAGCGGTTCACAGAGTCAGCATATTGCCCCCAACAACAATCCGGGTCCTCATTTTACCCACCTCGGAAGGATGGAAGGCTGAGTCAACCCTGAGCCGGTGAGATTTGAACTGCTGAACTGCTGATCTAGCAGTCAGCCTGCAGTGCTGCATTTAACCACCGCGCCACCTTGGCTCATATGATGATTAGGCACTCCTAAAAGGATGCCCTAAAAGTGTGATGGCAAATCTATGGCACCCGTCCACAGATGGCACACGGAGCCCTCTCTGCGGGCACACAACACATTTCCCGAGCTCAGCTCCATCGCGCATGTGTGTGCGCCTCACGCTGACCAGCTGATTTTCATTTCTCTGCTGCTCATGTGCCAGGGGGCAGGGTGCATGCAGGAGATGTATGGAGATGTGCGGGGCCCCAAAACAGGACATGCGTGGAGGTGGTGGCAGAAGGAGCATGGGGGGTTCCATGCACATGCACAGGGGGGCAAGGTAGACAGAGGGTGTTATGCGTGCATTGCAATACGGGTGGGGGCATGCACATGCACACTTTCCGCATGGGACGACAAAAAGGCATCACTGCCCTAGAAGGCTGTTCAAACTGATTTAACGAAATGTTAAGCGCTTGCCAACTGCTTCTTCCCGTCGCAAAGAAAGAACCGAATGGGGTGAGTCAGCCCGGTCTCTGCACCGAACTCCTTTATCCTGCAGAACAGCCGTGCAATTCCGAAGCCCCTGCCGTGTTGCCCATCTGGACATCTGCAGGCCAGGGGTCGCTTCTGGCCGGCTTTACTGCTGGTTCGCTCGTACGCGAGCTTTGTGCGTGCATGGGCTTTGCACGCTGGATGCATGCTGTGCGCGCATGCACAACTCAATTAAAATTGTCCTGCAAATGCGCTGAATTAAAAAAAAACAAGATAACGGCGGGGACGGCGGCGACCGGAGAACCGGTTTGGGGGCGTGGCAGGCCTGCGTCACTGCCACTCCCAGCGCCCCAGGCCACCACACCGCTATTGGTTTGGCCAAACCGGTAGGAACCCCCCCCTTTTGTTTCTCCTTTTGCTGTCCCCGGACGCAGGCTAAGCGGAGAGCCAGGGACGTGGCCCCCGTCTAGCCGCTCTTGGCCTGAATTCCCAACCCAGCTCTCCCTGCTTTCATTCAGCGCACAGCGCTCGCATCCGGGTTTGAATAGGGAAGCCGGAGGAGAGGGGGGGAGAACTACGTGCTTGGCCCGGATCTCAGTTTGGTTGCGCAATGGCCTTGTGGTTTGTCACCTAAGTGGGGCGAGCAGGCGTTGCGTGGCCTGGGACTTTTGGCAGAGGCGTTTCCAGGGTTGGGGGTGGTGGTGTAGAGGGGTAAAAGCTTAGAAGGCTTCCAAGATTTGGAAAAGCAGCCCAGGCGGGGTGCGGTGGGGGGGTCTTCGCGCCCTCGGATGGGGAAGGGAAGGGCACCATCCCTCCACCTGCTAAGGAGGGGGGGAGAAAGGAGGACCAGAGAGAGGCGGGCATCCTGCCAAGCCGCTCGGCAGTGTGACTGAAGGGGGTTCCTGTAATGAAAGCCAGCGTTTCTTCGGAGAGCTGACCCAGCCTCCAGTGACTGAAATCAATAAAAACAGTCGGGCGAGGGGGCCTCTCCGCTCTCCATTCTCCTCCAGTTTTCCCCTTGGCTTCGCTCCTCACTTTCTCCTCTGCAGGAAAAAGTTGAAAACTCCGATAAACTATGAGTCCTTCTGCTTGAGCTGCAAAGATTCTCTCCCCCACCTCTGGTTTTCCCCCCCCCCCCCATTTTCTTTTTCGCTTGACTGAAGGTTTGGTAAGAAGAACGGCCTTGCTGAACTTCCCGTCCCGGCAAAACTCCCTTCCTTTTTTTTCTTTTTTTTTTTTTGAAAGCAATGAAAGAATTGTTTTGGAAGCAGGAACCTGTCCAAGGGAGCGGAGAAGCATCCGGATGATCTTTGAGAGCAAGCTAAAAAAATAATAATAACGGAATAAATACAAATAAAAAGGGTGTTGGGGAAGGAAGGAGGAAATGAAACCCGGTTTAGAGCTGGGGAGGAAAGGAAACGAACAAACCAGCCAACCAGAAACCACTGTTGAAGAGAGATGAAGGAAAGGAGATGTGGGGTTTTATTGCCTGGAAAGAATTCGCAGTTGCCGATGTGCTGAATGCTAAAATGGCTGCAGAAATGCACCGGAGGAGGAGGAGGAGGAGGTGATCCGGCCCCGAACACAGGACAACCAGTGTTAAAAAGAGTTCAGTTTCGGTTCTTGGTAAGTCCCTTCAAATCTATTTCATTTTAACCTCGCGGGTCGACGCCGGAAATCAAACAGCTCGTCTACTGTTGCCTAACCCCAAAATGCTTTCAATGTGCCTTCTCTTATTTTGTGTGTGTGTGTGTTTTCATTCTTTAAAGACCAAGGGTGTAAACAAAGCAGAATTTTTACGGAGGGTTTGGCCAAGAGAGCTGTCATCGGAAGGAAGGGCCAAGTATGCGCGGAACGCCCGAGGGAATCGATCTCTTGACTCGTGATTTGCCCTGTTGAGGTTTAACTTGGGTTACTGACACGTCCTCGGCCGAAAGGGAGCCGTGGGTCTGCCCAAGGTGGGGTTTTCATTGGGGAACATTGGGGAGACCCCAGGACGAGAAAGTTGCAATGACGAAGGACGCCGTGAGGATGGAGATTTTTTCCGATGCGTGTGATACAATCCTTAACTGGAATAGCATCTTGCTTTTAAGTAGAATAACGCTTGTGTGGAATGCTACGGGGCTTCCCGCTTGAGCAGGGGGTTGGACTAGAAGACCTCCAGGGTTCCTTCTCAGTCTATTATTCTGGGATTCTGACTACTTTTCACCACATGGAGACTTTTGAAAAGGTGAACAAAAGGAATTTGCTCGTTTGTCCTAGGACAAATGTAATGTGGGATAAGTTTAACGAAAAGAAGGACTAGGGGTGACATGAGAGCAGCATATCAGTATTTGAGGGGCAGCCACAGAGAAGAAGGGGTCAACTTATTTTCCAGAGTATCAGAAGGCAGGACAGGAAATTAGGAGAGGAGGAGAGAAGCTACCTGGAATTAGAAATTCCCTGACAGTGACAAGAATTAATCAAAGGAAGAACTGGCCTCCAGAAGTTTTCAAGAAGAGACTGGACAGCTATTTGTCTGGAATGAGAGAGAGAATCTCCTGCTCGGGCAGGGGCTGGACTAGAAGACCTCCAAGTTCCCTTCTGTTATGCCACTTTTCCTCTCTCTATACAACTGTGTAGCCCAGCCAAATAATGTTATTGCCGTGAGGATAGTCAGCATCTTAGATGCGAGCGATCAATGCAAAAAGTTTCAAAAGCCTTTCAACTCTTCCTCCGATTCTCCAGACGTTTTTTGGGGGAGGCTTCTGAAGTTTTGTGGATAAATCTTGCCGCCACCAAAGACGAGGAATGAGAGGCAGACGGAGCTGGAGGGCAAATTCAGGAATGCTCGGCTGGAGGACGAAGTTCTCATACCAGCCACCGGGATATTTTTTCGCATGACTGGAAATCTGGCTGACCAGAACATTTTGCAGGACTCAGAATACAAGCATCCTCCTTTTGATGTCGTTCGGGTGCCGTTCGAAATTACGATGGCGCTGGGGGGGGGGGGGGAAATGGCCCAGGGCCGTTTTTCACACTTATGACCGTTGCAGCCTTCCCAGGGTCATGTGATCCAAATTCAGGTGCCTGGCAATGGATTCATATTTGTGACGGTTGCAGCGTCCTTGGGGGGGGGGAGTCACTGCAGTGATTCACTTAACAAGAGCGGAAAGAAACTTTATAAAACAGGGCAAGACTCACTTAGCAACTGTCTCGCTTAGCGATGGAAACTTTGGGCTCAATTGTGGCCGTAAGTCAAGGGATGTTTGTCCTTTCCATCTTTGCAAGCGGGATGTGCATGGAGCATCTTTGTGGTCTGGGTTGTTATATGACCCTCTGTTTCAACCTGAACATGTTTCTCTTCCACTGAAGAGGCTTCCTGCATGCCGTCTCTGAGTTGACTTCCCTTGAGCAGAGATCAACGCCCAAGAGATGGACGGTTCCTTGGGATTAGATGCTTCTTCTGCTTCTTCTCCCTTCTCCTTATTCCTTCTTCTCAATTCTAGATGTCCTCCTCCTCCTCCTCCTCCTCCTCCTCCTCCTCCTCCTCCTCCTCCTCCTCTCCTCCTCCTCAATTCTAGAAGTCTTCCTCCTCCTCCTCTTCTTCTCCTTCTCCTCCTCAATTTTAGAAGTCTTCTTTCTCCTCCTCCTCCTCCTCCTCTTCTTCTTCTCCTCTTCCTCAATTCTAGATGTCCTCCTCCTCCTCCTCTTCTCCTCCTCCTCAATTCTAGAAGTCTTCTTCCTCCTCCTCTTCTTCTCCTCCTCCTCAATTTTAGAAGTCTTCCTCCTCCTCCTCTTCTTCTCCTTCTCCTCCTCCATTCTAGAAGTCTTCTTCCTCCTCCTCTCCTCCTCAATTCTAGAAGTCTTCTTTCTCCTCCTCCTCCGCTTCTTCTTCTCCTCTTCCTCAATTCTAGAAGTCTTCCTCCTCCTCCTCTCCTCCTCCTCCTCCTCAATTTTAGAAGTCTTTCTCCTCCTCCTCCTCTTCTCCTGCTCCTGCTCCTCAATTCTAGAAGTCTTCCTCCCCCCTCCTCCTCTTCTCCTTCTCCTCAATTCTAGAAGTCTTCTTCCTCCTCCTCTTCTCCTCCTCCTCAATTCTAGAAATCTTCCTCCTCCTCCTCCTCTTCTTCTCCTCCTCCTCCATTCTAGAAGTCTTCTTCCTCCTCCTCCTCCTCTTCTTCTCCTCCTCCTCCATTCTAGAAGTCTTCTTCCTCCTCCTCCTCTTCTTCTCCTCCTCTTCCTCAATTCTAGAAGTCTTCCTCCTCCTCCTCTTCTCCTCCTCCTCAATTCTAGAAGTCTTCCTCCTCCTCCTATTTTTATCAACAGCCACAAGAAAATGTGCTGCTAAGTTTTGTCCAAACCGGTCCCTTTGATTTTGAAGCCATGATGTTCTTCTTCTGCCTGGATCTCCTTTGCCTTCAATCTTTCCCTGGAGGATTAAGTGAAGGATGCCGTATTTTCCGGGTGTCGCGCCCCATGTTCAAAATATTCTAACTTTCGCTTTTTCGTGGTTTTGATGATCTCCCTTGGCTTTCCCAAGTGGCTTCTCACCTCCTGGTTTCTGATTTTGTCAAGCCACCTTATACGGCCGCCTGTTAATCCACATTTCAAATACTTCTAGTCCTGCTCAATTGGTTTTTCTGCCCAAGACCAACTCCGTAGAGCAGGAGAGAAAAGACGTAACATCTGACAAGCCTGATTTTTCAGTCTTAGGCTTATGCCGTGACTGCAGAAGACTTTTTGCATTTTGAAGAATTGTATTGTATTGTATTTGGTTTATTTGTATGCCACCCTTTTCCAGGAGGGACTCAGGGCGGCGAACAACTCAAAGGGGAAAGGGAACATAAACAACAGTACACATAATTAAAATACACGAAAATCACACAGCCATACCAGTCGAGAGGGGAGGGGAACTCATCAACCCCAGGCCTGCCGGCAAAGCCAGGCTTTGACGGCTTTCCGGAAGGCCTGGAGAGAGGTGAGGGTCCGGATCTCCGCGGGGAGTTCATTCCAGAGGGCCGGAGCTGCTACAGAGAAGGCCCTCCCCCGGGTAGTAGCCAGATGGCATTGGCTGGTGGACGGAACCTGGAGGAGGCTTACTCTGTGTGATCTAATGGGTCTTTGGGAGGTAATTGGCAGCAGGCGGTCTCTCAAGTACCCAGGTCCAATACCATGAAGGGCTTTATAAGTTACGACTAGCACTTTGAAGCATATCCGGAGACCGATCGGTAGCCAGTGCAGCTCGTGGAGGATAGGTGTAACGTGGGTGTACCGAGGTGCACCCACAATCGCTCGCGCGGCTGCATTCTGGACGAGTTGAAGTCTCCGAATACTCTTCAAAGGCTGCCCCATGTAGAGCGCATTGCAGTAGTCCAGTCTTGAGGTCACGAGGGCGTGAGTAACTGTTGCGAAATACCGTTCGAGTTCCCTCTATCCTTGTCTTGACTTCAGGGGTCGTGTCCCAGCTTGGATTTAGCAGAGTTGGCCAGACATGATTTGCACCATCCTATAAAGATGGTGCAGAAGCTGCAGGAGCAGCTGCTGGGTGTCCAAAGGTGGGAGTGGGCACTGCGTGGGGGGGTGGAGGAAACAGGTGGAGCATTTGTGCACAAACGTGTCTGAGCATTGGAGCTGGAGACAAAGTCATCTGTCATCCTCCGCTCAAGTGGTGGGGAAGGAACTGAAGAATGTGTCTCACACTAAAAATGTGTTCAAGATTGCTCTCCTGGAGGACAGAAGTAAAAATTTGCCGCCTTAAAATGCGATAAAAAGTATCTGCATTGTTCAGAAGACTCATAATCTATATATTATAGAGGAAAGTTTAATTTGGGCCTAGAACATCTGACGGGGCTTCATCCATCCTTATAGTAGGAAAATCTCTTTCTCCTAGAAGAACGTTGGTGCATTGGGACATGTGTGGCCATGGTTCTGTCTTCCTGGTTTCCAGGTAGCTCCTTGATAGGACAACTACTTTCTAGGTTCAACCCTTTCAGCATCTTTAGATGGGCTTGAGGGGATGATTCCTACAGGACCTCCGCTGGTCTGGGTGGACAAGACTCAGCTCAATGGTCAAGGCCTGTTTGCCTCCTTGGCCTTGAACATCTAGCCAGCTTTGGACTTCCCAACCTGCCACATAGTTGGTCCAGTCATTCAAAGCGGAGACCTTCCATCTTCTCTGGATGCTTAAAGTCTCCCCTTGGGTGTCTAATGGAACCAGACCCTCAGGTTTTAGATGAAACACCTCTAGGGTTCACGAAACAACCAAGGAGGATTTGCCAAACGTTGCCAAGTAACATTAGGTAATCCCAACATTTCTCTCCAACCAAGGATGACGTTCTCTTTTCGGTCTGGCGCTGACCAGAAGTGCTAAATCAGGGCTCTCCAAACTTGGTAAATTTGGTTCACCGACAAATGCGCGCACGACATATGCGCGTCGACAAAACCACGGCAAGAAAACCGCGATGTCAAAATCGCGCCAACAGCGCGCCGACAAAAGCGCGCCATCAACAAACAACACGCAAACAACGTAATAACCCTAGCCCTAACCTTAAACCTAACCCTAACCCTAACCCTAACCCTACTAACCCTAGCCCTTACCTTAACCGTAATCGTGCTTTTGTCGGCGCGCTGTTATCGACGTGCTGTTGTGGGCGCGATTTCAACATCGCGGTTTTCTCGCCGCGGTTTCGTCGGCACACTTTTCTCGGGCGCGCATTTGTCGGGTCACGGGTAAATTTAAGACTTGTGGACTTCGACTCCCAGAATTCCCCAGCCAGCATGGCTCTGTAATAGGCTGACTCTGTAAACTGCTTAGAGAGGGCTGGAAAGCCCTGTGAAGCGGGATATAAGTCCAAGTGCTTTTGCTACTAGTCACTGCAGCCACAGATGCTGTTCTAAACTTAACAAAAATTAAGTTGTAAACCTTGACTCAATGGTGTTTGCTCTCCTGCGGTTTTCCAGCCAGCGGTGGGCTTGGAAGGCCTAGCACCAGTAGGGTGGCCTTCCAAATATTTTGAAAAATACTGTATCCTGTCCAAGAGATTTGGCCAATATTTAATTTCCAAAGAGAGCTGTGAGAACTCTAGTTTGTCCCAAGAAACCTTAAAAAGTAATGTTATACTGGAAACATTCAAAGGGTGGAAATATCTTCTCAAGGCCATGGAGGGTAGAGTTACCAAAATAAGCTTTATTAACTGCCAAGGAAATGCTTGATCTGCACTGCAGTAGTTACATAAACATTTGCACAATCATCAAATAATCTGCTTTGGTGTCCAAAACCTTCACCATGTATGAACGTTGCTGAGCTTCAGGCTAGCTTGGGGAATTCTAGAAGTTGGAATCCACAAGATGCCCAGGTTGGATGCCCTTGCTGTCCACTCAAAACTTCTGAGTTAAGCCTCAGCTCAGCCATGAATGTGCTCGGTACCTCCAACAAACATTTTTTTCTATCCGGACAATATTATAGTGGCAACCTAGGCCAGCATCTCTGTCAGGGTTCCAAATAGCATCCAAAATTAAACCTGAATCCGAGGCAAAGAATTCCTCAAAGTTCCAATTTATGAAGAGAGACATGTTGGCACAGCTGGGGAAACCTGAATCTGAAAGCTTCCCGGTTTTCCCCACCCAGTTGAAAGTTCAAGATCTTTCCCCCACACCAGGCGTGGGTTTCAACCGGTTCGCGGCGGTCCCTGCAAACCGGTTGGTCGCCGAACCAGGAAGTAAGTAACTTCCAGGAACGTCGAAGGCCCCCCCCCGCGCACGCCCGCTCCTTGACGAATTCTGCGCTTCCACGCATGTGCAGGACGCATACAGCGCCTGCGCGATCCTCCAGGAGCAGCTGGAACATCGCACAGACGCTAGTATGCATGCACGCGCCGCACGCGTGCGCGAGGACGCCGCCGGCCTCGTTCCAACCGAACCGGTTGGAACGGGGCAAGAAACCCACCCCTGCCCCACACCCACAAGTCCATCCCATGGTCCAATCTCCCACTGCCACGAAGACAGAGTCCACCCGTCCAGTTCTGGCCAGGTGCAGAGACAAAGATGACCTTGAGTTTCTAAGAAGAACGTTATTATGGCTACACATCACCCAACTCCGTATAATCCCCCTTCCCATTTTCCCACCATAGAAAGTAGAGAGTAGAAAGTGTGACAGGCCTGAAGTCCCCAATGGAAAGATGGCTTGCGGGCATGACAATCTCATTCCGGGACAACATATGTACCACCACGTAAAGCCACAATTCCTCCTACTTCAGAAGGGAATCTCTTTCGGCTGTGAGAGAATCAGAAACACACAGTACGTTTTGGTCCGAGGAAAACCCTTCGCTCAGCCATAACATGTTCAGTTATGCAAGAGGGATGCCTAGATGGACGCCTGTTTGTGCAGCCTGCAGGATTGCCAAATGCTCTTTTGCATCGCATGATTGACCCGGGAGGATAAATAAAGGCAGGAAGGAGCGTGTTGCACAAGCTGAACCTCCCATGGGAAGTCTCTCAATCTAGGTCAATGTCCTACTTCTTTTTCTTTAAGGGGAACAAGGCAGAATTATCCTCTGCGCCAACAGATGAGGTCTCCAAGGAGCTGCAAACTTTATTACTCGCAGGTGGAGATTCAGGCTTGGAATTTTTTAAATTTATTTTGTTTCAATTGTTCTTTGGCTACTTGTACCCTTCGGCCAAATGTTGGACACGCTGGTTCTGACTGGAGGCCCCAACTGGAGGTTGTGTGTCCGGATTCCAAATCGCATCCAAAAGCAAATCAGAGTCCGTGGCAAAATATTGCACAAAGTTCCAATTTATGAAGAGAGCCACATTGGCACATCTGGGAAAACCCGAATCTGTTCTCAAGGAACAGCTGGATGGCTACATCTTCGGGCATAGAGACGGAGCTGGAAAATTCTGGATGTGGCATTGCACAAGGATCAAACTACACAACAACTGGGAAGAATAATCAAGAGGAAGAGACCAACGTGCAAAGAAGGAAACGCTTCGGAATGCATGAAAAGCAACCTTCGCAGGCAAAACCTCACTTTAAGTCATTTCTACCATTATGTAGGATACCCCTCCACCCCACCCCCCCCAAACATATATTCAGAGGTTGACTAAATGCGAAGAGAACATTAAGTATATACCAGACACAGAGATAAATGCAGACAGATTTCTGGCTTTGAAAAGTTCTTTTTGGTACAGAACTCAAGAACAGGTTGCATTCACAATGGGATTCGCCCTTTAGATAAACCATGACACGCTGGGTTTTGGGTGAACAAATGGTGATTAGAGGGAGGTGCTTGTGCTCTCGGAGCGCGGATGTTTCCTCGCAGACGTTTCGTGACCCAGCTAGGTAACATCATCCGTGCTAAGAGAGTGGGGTTCATGGAGAGGAGGAGGAAGAGGAGGAGGGGTCCTTGATGATTTCCGAGCTTAGTGGCTTTCTGCAGACATTCCATTATGGGGGACAGTTTTAGAGCTCCACATAGCCGAGGTGGCGCAGTGGGTAGAGTGCAGTACTGCAGGCCACTTCAGCTGACTGTTATCTGCAGTTCGGCAGTTCAAATCTCACCGGCTCAAGGTTGACTCAGCCTTCCACCCTTCCGAGGTGGGTGAAATGAGGACCCAGACTGTGGGGGCGATATATGCTGACTCTGTAAACTGCTTAGAGAGGGCTGAAAGCCCTATGAAGCGGTATATAAGTCTAACTGCTATTGCTATTGCTATTGGACAATAAAAGCCAAACTCGGAATTACTCCAAATCAGGGAATAATTCATGAGAATTCCCCGGGGAGGGGGGGGGAACCACTAACCCCAAGAACACAAGATGTGGTGCCTCGAATTAGCTTCTCCAATGGTGTCGTGCAGACCCGTACATGGGTGCATGTTCCCCTCGCTGGCTTCCCTGTGTGAAAGCTGCCTATTCATCGTGCTTCTTAGCAATAGCAATAGCAATAGCAGTTAGACTTATATACCGCTTCATAGGGCTTTCAGCCCTCTCTAAGCGGTTTACAGAGTCAGCATATCGCCCCCACTGTCTGGGTCCTCATTTTACCCACCTCGGAAGGATGGAAGGCTGAGTCAACCTTGAGCCGGTGAGATTAGAACCGCTGAACTGCAGATAACAGTCAGCTGAAGTGGCCTGCAGTACTGCACCCTAACCAGTGCACCACCTCGGCTCTTCTGATGGCCGCGGGGGGATGCTGGATCTCAAGTGTCAGGGGATGGAGAAGTTCAACCCAGGGGCATCTGTGAAACAGCTGTGGTTCAGGCTGTCTGGCGGGATGGGCACAGATGCTCTTGACCTCATATCTGCCTGCCGACACCTACGCTCCGGGCAACATATGTGCATGCAGGAAAGCCAAAAAAGCGACTGATTTTAATTTCAGGAATGTCATGCGCCTGCACACGAATAGACAGGCGGCGTGATAAATGCCACGCATACGCTTGGTCTGGGGCATCTTGGGGGGGGGGGGGAGTTAATAGAATTCTCACAAATACTTTGAAAAAGCAACAATTTCTTCTCTCAATGCTTTCTCTTCGGGAGAATCGAGGCTCACGTCAGGAAGAGCCTGTTCTAATGGAAAGAAGGATTCTGTCCGTAGCTAAAAATAAAAGAGCATTCTCAAGACACCGGCGAAGGAGAACAGAAAGGAGAATAATGTGGCTGCGGTGTTTAATTCCAAGTGGGAGTGAAATCCAGAGAATTCTTTCCTTGGTGCATGGTTTGTAGTCTTCCCTGAAGAGTTACACCTTGGAAGAGTGCAGAGAGGAGCAACCAAGATGATTAAGGGGCTGGAGATATGAAGAACGGTTGCAGGAATTGGGTACCTCTAGTCTAGTGAAAAGAGGGACAAGGGGGAACATGACAGCAGTATTCCAATATTTGAGGGGTTGCCCCAAAGAAGAGGGAGTCAAACTATTCTCCAAGGCACCTGAGGGTAGAAGAAGAAGAAGCAATGGGTGGAAACTAATCAAGGAGAGAAGCAACTTAGAACTGAGGAGGAATTTCCTGACAGCGAGGACAATTAATCAGTGGAACAACTTGCCTCCAGAAGTTGTGAATGCCCCAACACTGGAAGTCTTTAAGAAGATGTTGGATAGCCATTTGTCTAAAATGGTATAGGTTTCCTGCTTGAGCAGGGGGTTGGACTAGAAGACCTCCAAGGTCCCTTCTACTCTGTTATTCTGTAAAGTCATGGTCAACTCCACCTTAAGAAAGAGACCCTTCTCTTAAAACGTTGTATAATACACACACATGAATTGCACTTTTGCCCACATCCTGAGTCATTAACTGCTCAAATTGTTTACATTCCACTTTAAACTGACAGGTGTTTAAAAACCAACCCCCCCCCCCCCCACCAAAGAACAATTTGTGAGATGACCCTATTTAACCTATCTCTAACCTATCCTGGGCAATTTTTCTTTTATGGAACCTGTTTTGACTGCCCGAGTTATTTTTTTCCAGCTCATTTTATGCATTCTTCGGTTGTACTTAACTTCCTGTTCATAGAGAACAACAAAACCGAGTTCAGGAAAGACCAGCCTCGCCAGTTGGGAGATCTTAAGAGCTGCGAGCGTGCTTGAGGAAATCATGTTCTTCCGTGGCAGAGATATGATGGGCTTCCTGTAGGTCGGTTTGGGGATGGGGATCAGGGAAAATTTCCATCTCCGTCCTACCTTTTGTTCCCGATACTTGAGGGGAGGAAAAGAAAAGCCACAGAGGCCAAGAAGTGGTTTCTAACCTTTCCTGATTTGAGGTCGTGGTTAATTCTTAGTGACCACATAGATGTTTCTCCAGGATTCTTTCTCTTTAAGAAAAAAAAATTACCATTTTGTTCAGACTAGAATTTTTATTTTAGAATTTGTACTTGTGTAGAGCTGAACTCTCAGAATGGGAAAGGAGGCAGAGAATAGCAAGGGAAGGAATGATGTGAGATTGGAGGAAGAATGGCATAGATCCAAGATGTTTTTACTGCTTTTTCACATAACGTCAGGAAACAGTTTGGCCCTATTATCTAAGCTATTTTTGGTATTATGATCATTTTCATCTTTTCAGACTGACATCCATCCATCCATCCATCCATTCATCCACCCACCCACCCACCCACCCACCCATCCATCCATCCAAATACCCATCCATTCATTCATCCATCCATCTATCTACCCATCCATCCATCCAACTACCCATCCATTCATCTATCTACTCATCCATCCATCCATCCATCTACCCATCCATTCATCCATCTACCCATCCAGCCATCCATCTACCCATCCATTCATCCATTTACCCATCCAGCCATCCATTCATCCATCCATCTACCCATCCATCCATCCATCCATCCATCCATCCATCCACCCATCCACCCATTGGCCCATCCAAATTTTAAAAGAAGCTTCTTTCTCTTTAAGACTCCCTACCCAAGGAAAATACTATTTATCTCAAATCCCCCTACCAATCCTTCCTAATACATCTCTACATTTGGTGGGATTCTGGCAATAACGTGAGCCATCCAAAAACAATTCTCGTTTTCACTCGGGTCATTTCCCCCCTGATATGCACGGGACCCCAGTTTGAGGGTGGGGCTATTTGGGGAAAGGGCTTGCCCAAAACCGAAGATGCCCCCATCAAAGCCTGTCAGGGGACGAAGGAAGCTCCCAGTGGATCAGCAGATTTAGACTTGAGCAAGGGATTCCTTAATAACCCCACGGTCTTGTCTGTACCTTTGAATGAGATACATATGTCAATGCAAAATTGGAATGAATGCCTTAAAGATATTATTAGCTTTAATTTATGCAGAGGAAAAAATGTTGTCAACATAAACCAGGCTACTTAAATGCCTCTTGTAATGAGTGCAAATTAACTCTAAGCAACTCTTCTCACAGCCAAGGTATTTGAAAACGATTATCCCCCCCCCCCCCCAGTAAACCCGATCCTGTCATTTCATTAACCGGCTGGCATGCACAAGTCAATATGAAATTCAGACATTCAAACAGCGCCAGTGGGAATTTCCTGCTGGTGGCAAAGGAGGTGATGTTGCATCTTGAGTGGCTGTGAATGAAAATCCTGTGCTGAACCGGGGGGGGGGGGGGGGGGGCGGCTCTCGGTCTTCTCTGTGCAGAGTGCCCAAACTCATCAAATCCTATGAAAATCCAGAAGGAAGATGTGGTTACAGGATTGGCACTTCCCTGGTGCCTCCCAGCTGGGAAATTCTTTGTGGTTAGAGCAGCCACAAAACTTCCCATCTCTGGATGGGGAGGCCCTAAAATATGGCCGCAACTTCCTCAGGGTGTGTGTGTGTGTGTGTGTGTGTGTGTGCGCGCGCGTGCGCGCGTAATGAAACTTTCCATCCAGTTGAACCTGGGAGTTTTGTAAAGTTAGTTTTATGGGTATGTCCGAAAATACCAAGTCTTGCTGCAACGACGTGTACTTAAGTGGTCTTTTTGGGTGACCAATTTGCAGCAAAACCACAAGTGGACACTCACAAACACAGCAACGGAGCTGTTTTAACGACCATCACAACTTATGATTGGGAAGGGTAAATTGAGGACTGCCTATATACTAAGGAAGTTAACCCTGGGCAGAAATAATCAGAATTCTGCCACGTGAACCTTTTGCAACGTCTACTTTATACTGCATTAGCTCAGGGGGTCAGAGGCTGAGCTTGTCGATCAGAAAGGTCGGCAGTTCGAATCCCTAGCACCGCGTAACGGAGGGAGCTCCCGTGACTTGTCCCAGCTTCTGCCAACCTAGCTGTTCGAAAGCAGGTTAAAAATGCAAGTAGAAAAATAGGCACCACCTTTGGTGGGAAGGGAACAGCCTTCCGTGCGCCTTCGGCGTTGAGTCATGCCGGCCACATGACCACGGAGACGTCTTCGGACAGCGCTGGCTCTTTGGCTTTGAAACGGAGATGATCACCGCCCCCTAGAGTCAGGAACGACTAGCACATATGTGCAAGGGGAAGCTTTACCTTTACTTTATGCTGCAAGCTCCCCAGAATTGTTCCATTGGGAGATGGGCAGTAAATAAATGTAATCAATACCAGCTCTCCATCCAACTTGACAACGTTTTGCATTAGAAAGATTTAAACGGCTTGGGACATAGAATAATCATTTTCAAGAATTGCTTGCACCCACGTGGGTTTCTCTGAATGTGAGCTGCCTCAGCCATCCCTTCTAAAACAAAATAAATAATACTGAAAAATCAGAGTTTCCCTGCTAACCTCTGGGATGGATTGACCGCATCAGCAAATATTCCACATTTTTGCTTAGCCTCACGATTTGCTGAATCATCGCAGAAAAGCTGAAAAGGTTTTCAATAACTGTCCTTTTCATAGGCTTCTCCCACGAGGGGATCGTGGAACGAGCATTGCATTCATTTACTCAGGATAACAATAAAAAAATAAAACAAGCCCAGAATTTTAGGTATTCCATCAGAGGTGGGTTCCTACCGGTTCGCACCGGTTCGGTAGAACCGGTTCGTCAAATCTATCGACCGGTTAGAAGAGGTTCCACCAGTGGACCCGGAAAGCAGGCTACACCTACAGAAGAGGTCCCAAATTTTTTTTGAAACCCACCACTGTCTTCCATGCAACCTGTAACATGGGCATCCTTTCTGGCACTATGAATAATTCAAATCTATTCAAAAGAGAGGAAAAAATGCTACCATGGGGTACCGTAAGACAGGAGGCTAATGGATTTTACAATATTTTTTTTTAAATGAAAACGTCCAGCTCAGAGCAACTTCGTCTGATAATCCCGATTTCCACATTTTCACGCAACCTCCCTTCCGAAAGAGTTTCCCCACGATTAATGTGTACAAACAGCGGAAAGCAAATCGAAGTTTAGAAGTATCTGCCCAGTTCATGTAAAGGGGGGGGTGGGGGAACCCTCACATATACACAATTTACTGTACTCATCTGCAAACATAAATGTGCTCCGTTTTGCTACGCGTAGAAAAATATGTCAATGGACAATATGGAGAATTCAAACGCGGCACAAAGCGCATCATTGAATCCGCCCCGCGATGCCAAGGCTTGCATTGACCGAGCAGGGTTTTCCGAGTGCCAGGAGAGTAAAAACGGTGGCAATTTTCTACTTGTGCAAAAAGAGAGGAGGCAGAAGGGTGAATGCCCCTCTGTTCTCAACAAAGGGCCTTGTTCTCTCGTCCCTTC
This sequence comes from Thamnophis elegans, assembly GCF_009769535.1. NCBI lineage: Eukaryota > Metazoa > Chordata > Lepidosauria > Squamata > Natricidae > Thamnophis > Thamnophis elegans. Next base: position 1,861,719 of record NC_045554.1, read on the forward strand.
GTGGAAACACGCTGGGTTTGGGTCGTTAAAAGACCAACTTTACCAAGCTATGGACGGGGTTATGAAAAGCCCACTTTACCCAGCGGAGTGAATGACTCTGGCACGAGGAAGCCCGGCTGGGAAAAATGCCATTTTGGACTTCAAGGCTCTTCAATGTTGTTTAATACAGTTCCTGACTGCACGACATGTATTTTGTGCATCAAATAGGAAGCATCTTTGCCGCTCGTTGTGGGGTTGGGAAGAAGGTTTGAAGGCGTCTGAGATGAGGTTGAATGTGAATATGACAAAGTGGTCTGGCTTTCTTTCTTTCTTTCTTTCTTTCTTTCTTTCTTTCTTTCTTTCTTTCCTTCCCTTAGTCCCACCTCCTTCCTTCCTCCCTTCCTTCTTTCCTTCCCTTAACCTTCCTTCCTTCCCTTATCCCTGCTCCTTCCTTTCTTCCCTTCGTTCTATTAACCTTCTTTTCTTCCTTCCCTTAACCTTGCCGCCTTCCTTCCTTCCCTTAAATTTCCTTCCTTCCCTTAACCTTTCTTCCTTCTTTTAATCTTCTTTCCTTCTGTTAACCTTCCTTCCTTCCCTTAGCCCTGCCTCCTTCCTTTCTTCTTTCCTTCCCTTAACCTTCCTTCCTTCCCTTAGCCGTCTCCTTCCTTCTTCCTTCCTTCCTTTAACCTTCCTTCCATCCCTTAGCCCTGCCTCCTTCTTTTTCCTTCCTTCCCTTAACCTTCCTTCTTTCCCTTAGTCCTGCCTTCCTTCCTTCCTTCCTTCCTTCCCTTAGCCCTGCCTCCTTCCTTCCTTCCTTCCCTTAACCTTCCTTCCTTCCCTTAGCCCTGCCTCCTTCCTTCCTTCCCTTAACCTTCCTTCCTTCCCTTAGCCCTGTCTCCTTCCTTCCTTCTTCCTTCCTTCCTTCCTTCCTTCCCTTAACCTTCCTTCCTTCCCTTAGCCCTGCCTCCTTCCTTCTTTCCTTCTTGCTGAGTTAATCTGGCTTCCTCACTGACTTAGTTGGTTAGAAGGTCGCAGAAGGAGATAACACAGTCCTGTCATAAGTAGGAGTCAGTTGCCAAACATCTGAATTTTAATCACGGGACCACGGGGATGTTGAAACGGTCATAAGTGTGAAAAACACTCATAAGTCACAATTTTGAACAGTCTCTAAGCTAACGGCTGAATCAAGCTCCAAAGTCATAATGTTTCATGTACACTTCACAACAAATCCAATAATTCAGATAATTAATCTCTCCCAACCGTGGGGCTGTCAGTCATTTGCGCCCACCCATTGCAAAAAATTAAACAAAACATAAATTAACCCTCAGTTTCTTTTCGAAGCTCTGTTCAAAATTCTTAGTTGTGTGGCTTTAGAGTAATACAATTCCCTCAACCAGAAAGCAAGATTACTCACTGAGTAATTTCCTTCATCGGAGGGCTGAAATCACCACTTATTTATTTGACTTATATAATCGTCCATCTCATACATGTGATTATATATTGAATTTATATATATATAAACACACCCACCCTTGCATGTATGCCAAAATATGCCCAAATGCATTCCAAACATCACATCCGTCTGTACCTGTATTTCTATGTATATATTTCAATATATACACCTATGTTGAACCACACCACCTATTTGCATTTCTAGATTGTAGATCCTGCAGAAGGAAAACTTCAAACCGAGATTTAACTAACAATGAACAGTGGAGGAAGCCCGGCGAATGTGTCAAAATTTGTTTGGAAGATTGTTCCCTGCTCTGAGTCACTGGCTTGAGATGGGGAGCTGCACAAATTGAATAAATAAATACATTTTTTTTTAAAAGTAATCCATTTTAAATTGTGGCAATCGGGTTATTCAGGGGCTGCAAATACTTGGATATGAAAAAACAAAGGTATGATTCTTTAAACCGGCATAAAAATGAAGAACAGGATTCTGTTACCACTGTATAATTTGGGTCTGTGGCATGTAAAGGAAGAACAGAGGGAGAAAAAGGATGGGAAGTTACAAGCAACATTAATACTGCAGATTTACAAGAATATTTCTGCTAAAAGTGAACATGGGGGGATTATTAACACAGAGAATAAATAAAACGAACGGCATTATCTAGGAGGAACAAGGCAGCCAGGAGACAAGTCAATGTTTAATTCTCCTGGGGGTGAAAAAAATGGATGTATTGCTGTGAGGGAGACTTCTTTTGTGTGGTTTCTGGAATTGATGTGTTTACCTGCAGCTGTGAAACAATAGATTCAATAGGCTTAAGAGTGTCTGTATTTTAACTTCGGGGATGCCTTGTCATTCAACCCAGGATTGAAATGTTGCTCTCAAGATGTGCCATGTCGAAGTGGGTTTTTTTGCAAGATGGGGGTGATAGGTTACAATATTTGACTTTAGAACTTTGGCTGGAATTTAATAGAATGGAATGGAATGGAATAGATATTGGAACGAAGAATAGAATAGAATATAGAATAGAATATAGAATAGAATATAGAATAGAATATAGAATAGAATATAGAATAGAATATAGAATAGAATAGAATAGAATCTTTATTGAGAATAGAGCAGAGTGGAGTGGAATAGAATGGAATAGAATAGAATAGATATTGGAATGAAGAATAGAATAGAATATAGAATAGAATAGAATCTTTATTGAGAATAGAGTGGAATGGAATAGAATAGAATAGAATCTTTATTGAGAATAGAGCAGAGTGGAATAGAATAGATATTGGAATGAAGAATAGAATAGAATATAGAATAGAATAGAATAGAATCTTTATTGAGAATAGAGCAGAGTGGAGTGGAATAGAATGGAATAGAATAGAATAGATATTGGAATGAAGAATAGAATAGAATATAGAATAGAATATAGAATAGAATATAGAATAGAATATAGAATAGAATATAGAATAGAATATAGAATAGAATATAGAATAGAATATAGAATAGAATAGAATAGAATCTTTATTGAGAATAGAGCAGAGTGGAGTGGAATAGAATGGAATAGAATAGAATAGATATTGGAATGAAGAATAGAATAGAATATAGAATAGAATAGAATCTTTATTGAGAATAGAGTGGAATGGAATAGAATAGAATAGAATCTTTATTGAGAATAGAGCAGAGTGGAATAGAATAGATATTGGAATGAAGAATAGAATAGAATATAGAATAGAATAGAATATTTATTGAGAATAGAGTAGAATGGAATGGAATAGAATAGAATATTGAGAATAGAGCAGAGTGGAATAGAATAGAATAGAATGGAATAGAATAGATATTGGAATGAAGAATAGAATAGAATATAGAATAGAATAGAATCTTTATTGAGAATAGAGCAGAGTGGAATGGAATGGAATAGAATAGAATAGAATTCTTTATTGGCCAGGTGTGATTGGACACACAAGGAATTTGTCTTTGGTGCAATGCTCTTAGTGTACATAAAAAGACAAGATACATTCGTCAAGAACCATAAGATACAGCACTTAATGAGAGTCACAGGGTACAAATAAGCAATCAGGAAACAATCAATATCAATATCAATCGTAAGGACGCAAGCAGCAAAGTTACAGTCCTGCAGTCGTAAGTGGGAGGAGATGCGCGATAGGAACGATGAGAAGACGAATAGTAATAGTAATGCAGTGAATAGTGAATGGTTTGACAGTGGGGAGGGAATTAGTTGCTTAGCAGAGCGATGGCATTCGGGGAAAATCTGTCCTTGTGTCTAGTTGTCTTGGTGTGCAATGCTCTATAGCGTCGTTTTGAGGGTAAGAGGTGAAACTATTTATGTCCAGGATGCGAAGAGTCTGTAAATATGACCTCTTCAAAATTACAACAGCGTCGAAAGAGTGACTAAGGACTGGTGTTTTTTTTTAAAAAAATGCAATGGACTGCTATTTATGACGGTGTGCAGGGTCCCGCAATTCCCTTTTGCGACCGTCTGACATGCAAAATCAGGGAGGGAAGCCACTGAACAGCTGAATTTCTAACTTCACAACAGCAGTGACTCACTGTAAAATGCGCCCACCACGTGTCTCACTTAGTGACGGAAACTTCGGGCTCAGCTGTAGTCGTATCTTGAGGGCTACACCTGTATCTCTAAGGCAGGAGGACGGCTGAAAGGGGGGAAGGAGGAATTCTCAATCTGAAATGGTCTATTTGCAAACTGAGAGCCATCCATGGCCTCACACTGCCCCCAAATGTTTGAACGCTGGTTTTAGATCTCACAGCTTCAAAGGAGAGAGCGATAATTATACTCCATTTCCTTGTTTCAAATATATCTTAAATAAGATGGGCTTGCTTCCTACCAACAGTGTGTGTGTGTGTGAGTCTCTCTCTCTCTCTCTCTCTCTCTCTTCTCTCTCTCCCTCTCTCTCTCTCTCTTTGCATTTCAATTTGACTTTCCACAACAACTGCAGCCGAGGTAAGCCAAGAATTAAAATTAGTCCGAAGTCAGCTGTTGGTGTCAAATCAAAATCCCCGTTTGCACCCAATAACATTTGTCTCGCAAATTATTATTATTTTTTAAAAAGGAAGGGCCACACTGCAGTTTATTTGTATTCTGTGTCGTGAAAATAAATCAAAAACAGGCTTTTAACGGATGCATAACTAGCCCCCTTTGGTGCGCACCTTAAATTATGGCAAGTGGCATTTAAAAGTCCATTTTAATTCTGACCATTAGGGTGTTTCTAATACTAAAAAGCAGAGACATCACCCTGCCAACAGAAGTGCGTCTAGTCAAGGCTCTGGTTTCCCCAGTTGCCATGGATGGCTGTGAAGGTTGGACCGTAAGGAAGGCTGAGCGCCAAAGGATGGAGGCCTTCGAACTCTGGTGCTGGAGAAGAAGACTCCTGCATTGAGTCCCTTGGACTGCAAGGCCATCCAACCGGTCAGTCCTGGAGGAGATCCATCCTGATTGCTCTTTAGAAGGCCAGATCCTGAAGAGGAAACTCAAAGACTTTGGCCACCTGATGAGAAGGAAGAAGGACTCCCTGGAGAAGAGCCTCATGCTGGGAACGATGGAGGGCAAAAGAAGAAGAAGGGGACGGCAGAGAAGGAGGAGGCTGGATGGAGTCACCAAAGCAGTTGGCGTGACCTTCAATGGACTCCAGAGGATGGGAGAGGACAGGAAGGCCTGGAGGGACGTTGTCCATGGGGTCGCGATGGGTCAGACACAACGTCGCAACTAACAACATTAGGGTTTTATGTTTGCAATGTGTGCTTTTTAAAAAATCTTTTTATAATGAAGTAAAATTTGGAATCTGTAACTAGTTAAATGCTCTATTTGGATAATCCGCTGAGCTAATATCAACCCCCCCCCCCCCGAAAATATGTAGTTTCGTATTTAAAACGGATTATATCTGATGACACAATCTTGACAAAGCAGCAACCATCTCTAATTACAAGGATGATTGTATTTCGAAAGACGCTACAGACAGCTTGATCAGGTGAAGAAATCTGGGAGACGAAGGCAGGTTTGGGCAAGGTGTGAATTCACAAGTTAAATGAACACCAAATGGGCATTTTAAACCCCTCGTGGCTCAACTGCGAACCTTGCTGGGTTTCCCCATTGGGAATATTTCCATTAATTGAAAATAAATCTTCTCCTTTAAACCCGGAAGGCGTTTAAACCATGGGTGCTGCTTCGAAAACTTTTAAATATTTGTGTTTCTTCCTCTCCGGTGATTAATGCTACGCTTAATTGCACCAAAGAATGCTAAAGTTAAGATAAGAGGGGGTGGGGTGGGGTGGGGGAACACAACGCCAGGGCCCGGGTAAAATGCTGCTGTTTGTTCACTAAGAATTGGGAAGCACACAAGACGGGTGGTCCTCGGACTTGCGACCAACAAAGGGAGACCCAGGATTTCCGTGGCTAAGCAAGGGAGCTGCGGTGTCTGAGTTTACGACATTTTTGCGATGGTTGCTAGGTGAATCCCTGCCAATTGTTAAGTGAATCAAATGCTCGCCAGCTGGGGAGATCAACAATGTCATGCGACCCCCCCCTGAGATGCGGCAACCGTCATAAATACGTGACGGTTGCTAAACACCCACACTTGGGTTGCGTGATCGCAGAGCTGCTGGGACGGTTGTTCCGTGTCCCTTGGGGCAGGGCTGCTGTTAACTTCCAAAAGTCGGTAAACGAGACATTGGGGGCCTCGTGTCAGCAGCATTTCAATGCCGGCAGTCCTCAACATACAACAGTTCATTTAGTGACTATTCGAAATGAAAAGGCAGTTGGAAAAAAAGAGTCTCGGGGCCGTTGTTCACACGACCGTTGTAGCATCTCTCCACGGTCACACGATCGGACGCTCGGCAACTGACTCATATTTATGACGGTCACAGCATCCTGGGGTGTGTGTTGTCACGCAATCCCCTTTTTAAGATAATCAACGTCGGGGGGGGAGAGCCGGATTCACTTAACGACAAGTGTTACTAACTTAACCATTGCAGGGATTCGCTTAACAACTGCGGCAAGGAAGGGATGTCAAGCGAAGGAAAATTCACCTAACAGCTGTCTCGCTTAGCAAGATAAATGTTGGTGGTCGTAAGTCGAGGACTACCTGTAGAGCTCTGGTTCACAAACCTTTTTAACTGCCGTTTTCCTAAAATGTCCCTGTGAAGTAGGCCACTTTTACGATTTTTTTTACACCCTGTATGGGACGCAGTGGCTCAGTGGATAAGATGCTGAGCTTGTCGATCAGGTTTGGCGGTTCGAATCCCTGGCGCCGCGTAACAGAGTGCGCTCCCGTGACTTGTCCCGGCTTCTGCCAACCGAGCAGTTCAAAAGCACGTTAAAAAACGCAAGTAGAAAAATAGGGACCACCTTTGGTGGGAAGGGAACAGCGTTCCGTGCGCCTTCGGCGTTGAGTCATGCCGGCCACATGACCACGGAGACAGCGCTGGCTCTTCGGCTTTGAAATGGAGATGAGCACCGCCTCCTAGAGTTGGGAATGAGTAGCACATATGTGCGATGGGAACCTTTACCTTTACTTTACACCGTGCGTACAGAGCCGGAGATTGATCAAGCTAAGCGCTTGCCAAAAGTTTCTAGATGAAACAAGGTTTCCAATCAGGATTTCCTGATCCACAAGTTTCCTTAGCTTCCCGACATGCAACGCCGCTTTCTCTGCTGATCCCGGGAAAACCACCCTGCTGAGTGGACAAGTCCTGGGTTTTAATCTCACGCAAGGGCAGGCAGAGCTTCATCAGTGGTGCAATACAACCAAATAATAATTACGTGGTTGCAAGAGAAGGAAAAGGTGAAACGGAGCATGCAATCATCATCCTCGGCTTTCTCCACTCGGAGATCCCTTCTCGGTTTGCTTTGCCCTGTTGCCAAAATCACGCGATTTGCGCATGGAAGTCCGTCCTTGGGATCTTGGAGGATTTTCATGCTCTTGTAGGACTCGGCATGGCAGGTGAGGACAAGGACTGAAATCCTTAAAACACGCCTGCTGTCGCGGGGAGGGGGGAAGCAACAGAGTGGCAACATTAAAAGTCTAGTTTAATTTCATTATTATAATTCACTCGATTGTAAATGTCTTCTTTTTATAATAAGCCTTTTCTGTTTCAAGAGGGCTGGGAAGTCGCTCAAATCCCATCTTTCTCAACTTCGAAAACTTTATAGGACCTGCGGACTTCAACTCCCAGAATTCCCCAGCCAGTGTTGCTGGCTGGGGAATTCTGGGAGTTGAAGTCCGCACATCCTGGGAGTTGAAATCCGGGAATTCTGAGAGTTAAAATCCGCACATCGTAAATTTGCCAAAAGCTGAGGAACGTTGCTGAAAGATGATCGGTAAGAGATATAAAGGAATTTAGACTTCCACTACGGAGTGGAATGTGTAATTTTGAAGGGAAATTTACACCAATTATTAATGCAGGAAATCCTCCAAAATAATCTGAATGTTTTCTACTAAGAATTATAAATGTAAAAAATCCTCTATTTTTCTATGCTGGTTTATTATTTTTTTTTAAAAAGAGCTAAAACATTACCATTAAAAATGTGTAAAAATGAGTGGTAAAGGGGGAGGGGAAGTAGGGTAGAGGGGAATGATGGAGGGAAGATGGAAAGTTGGAGGGGGGCGAAAGAAAGGGTGTATGGAGGGTTGAAAAGGTACATTGGGTTTCTATTTTGGGGGGTATTGTTGACAAGAGGAATGGCTGTGTTTATTGTTTAATGTTATATGGCCCCGGTTCTGTACAGTATATATGTGACTGTACGAAAATGAAAATGGAAAATAAAAACACATTTACGATTTAAAAAAAAATGTGTAAAAACCATGTCAAGTGTGCAATGCTGCTAATTTACAGAATGCGGACTAGAATACAGAATAATAAGAGTTGGAAGGGACCTTGGAGGTCTTCAGTGTTTCTCAACCTTGGCAACTTGAAGATGTCCGGACTTCAACTCCCAGAATTCCCCAGCAGTGGTTAGGACAGTGCGAATGCTGGCTGGGGAATTCTGGGAGTTGAAGTCCGGACATCTTCAAGTTGCCAAGGTTGAGAAACACTGTTCTAGTTCAACCCACCTGCTTAAGCTAAGGATCCTACACCATTTCAGACAAATGGTTGTCCAATCTCTTCTTGAAAACCTCCAGAGATGGAGCACCCATAACTTCTGAAGTCCTTCCACTGCTTAATTGTTCTCCCTCTCAGGAAATTGTCTCCTTAATTCCAGGTTTCTTCTCTCCTGGGTTAATTTCCATCCGTTGTTGTTCTGCCTTTTGGTGCTTTGGGAAACAGAACAATTCCTACCCTAAGAAAAACGGTTCCACCACAAATGCGCGCACAACAAAAGCGCGCCTGACTAAACCGCGGTGTCTAAACCGCGGTGACAAAACCGTGCGACGAATGAGCGACTAATTAGCCCTGAAGCGCGCCGACAAAAGCGCGCCGACAGAAGCGCGCTGTAACGTAACCCTCAACCTAACCCTCAACCTAACCCTCAACCTAACCCTCAACCTAACCCTAACCCTAAACCTAACCCTAACTGTAAATCTTACTTTAAATGAAATCGCGCTTCTGTCGGCGTGCTGTTGTCGGCGCGCTGTTGTCGGCGCGCTGTTGAAATCGCGGTTTTAGCGCCGTGGTGTTGTCAGCGCGCTTATGACGTTCGCGCTTTTGACGGGTCACGAGAAAAACATCTTTGCCTTCAACTGCAACCCTCTGTATCAAGGAGATCAGCTTAGATGGAGACTAATAATATCACCTTAATACATTTCAAAGCCTAATTGATTTATGGTGGCATCAACCTGGTAAAAGAAACATCTACCGTTGGCATCTTCTACGCTGATTTCAAAATATGGTGCCATGGCTTGGTTGGGCAACGTTTAAAATCCGTCTGTAATTTTGAAGTACAGTAACAGGGCGCACACAGAGAGAGGCGCACTCCTGTACATATATATTAAGAAGCCTAAAAGCTTATCTGATATAATTAAGTTTCACGTGAATAAACTGGAGCTGAGATGTTACCACACCGCCGATATTGTGTGTAGGACAAAATGAGTGCCAACATTTAAACTCTTCCGATGCAAATTCAGTGTAAGCGAAAAGAAATTGGAACTCAACCTTATGACCGGGTCCAACCATCTACAGATAGCCCTCAACTTACAACAGTTTGTTTACTGACCGTTAGAACAGCACTGAAAAAAGTATGACCGTTTTTTCGCACTTACGACAATCGTACCATCCTCGTAGTCACATGGTCAAAATCTGGACGCTTGTAAACTGACTCGTATTTATAACGGTTGTGATGTCATTGGATCTCTTTTTCTGATTTCCCGACAAGCAAACACAATGGAGGAAGCCGGATTCACTTAATGACAGTAGCTCCTTTGGAACGAGCTCCCCGCAGAGATTCGGACCCTCACCTCTCTCCAGGCCTTCCGAAAAGCCGTTAAAACCTGGCTGTGTCGGCAGGCCTGGGGTTGATGAGATCCCTTCCCCTCTCGATTTGTGTGGCTGTTGGTTATTTTTAAATGCTTGTATTTGTAGTTTCTGTGTTTCCCTTTCCCCCCCTTGAGTTTGTGTGCCGCCCTGAGTCCCGCTGGGAATAGGACGGCATATAAATAAAATGAACCTCAAACCTCGAGCTCATCAACGGCAAGTGATTCACTTAACGGCTGCGGTAAAACGGGGCAAAATTCACTGAACTACTGCCTTGCTTAGCAACAGACATTTTGGGCGCAATTATGATGATAAGTCGACAGCTACCTGTATTTAATGGTGAAACTTCGCAGTCAAGGAAAGGTCAACCAAAGCGTGTGATCAATGTCAAATGGATCTTGGTTTGTTCCGGGCTGTGTTTTGAAGAGTTCATTCCAGAGAGTAAAACTGGGTGTATCATTTGACAGAAGATGATCGATCCCAATATTTGTGTTTTCTGGACATGGGCAGAAAGCAGGTTTCTTAAGAACTTGTCCTTGGGACATGAGTTTGGAAAGTTGAAGGATTCCAGGTTTTTCATGGTCTCTAGAGACTAATGTTAATTGACTGAGCAGTGTTTATTTTCACCTCCCCATCTATGAAAGTTAGATGGAAACTGTTGTGACTCGGTAGAAGTTTGCTGTGAGTTGAGTCGGGATGCAGGAATAACAATGCAGCTGGGCCTCGTTCGTGTCGTCTTCTGGAGATAAAAGGACGGATGGTGCCATGCCCTGGTTGCAGAAGTCAACGTTCATTCATCGTTCGTGGTTCATCAGTCGTGGTTTGTTTGTCAGAGGCACTTGGATAAGTGATTTGCTTTCTGTAACCCTGATTCGAAGAGACACTTGGAGAAGTGATTTGCTTTCTTTCTGTAAACCTGGTTTTGCTGTAAGAGCTCTTTGTTTTTGTATTCTGCTGCGTAACCTTTTTGCCAGAGACTTTATTTATGTTTATTTTGGGCTCCCAGACAGTGTGAGCCAGGACTGATAAAGTTATTTCCTTTTAAGTCTGTCTGACTGTCGTCTGTGAACGAGCAAAGAAGGGGGGTCAGAACAGGAAACTATGGTGGAACCCCCAAATTAATGATCTAGAGCTAGACCAGCTGGGTGAGGAACTCTTGAGAGTTGAAGTCCACAAGTCTTAAAGTTGACAAGGTTGGAGACCACCGATCTAGACTGGAGGTTTATTTTGCTCGCTTGAAAACTGTTTTGATTATTGTTTGATAGGTTGTTATTATTATTTTTCCTACTTTGGTAATGAGTTGCATTATTTCATAAACATGCAACAAATAAACAAGGCTATTCAGGCCTGCCAGAAGGGTGAGCTGTCATTCTCCTTTGAATATATCAATTTTCATCATTTGATATTCAGCTGCTTTATTTCATAAACTTACTTTATCTTGTGACAAGCAAGCAAGAATATGTGTTAGAAGAGTTAAGAGGTCCTGTCCTTTAAATCGATTCATTTTCATCATTTGATATTAAGCTGCTTTATTCCGTAACCATTTTCTAAAAAAAACTTTTGTGCCAAACTTTTGTGCCAAACTTTTGTGCCAAAGAATATTATTCAATTCGACTAGAAGGATTAAGAGTGCCTGTCCTTTTGGAGAAAGTCCATTTTCATCACTTCACATCACTAGCTGCTTTGTTTCATAAAAAGGTAAAGGTTCCCCTCGCACATATGTGCCAGTCGTTCCCGACTCTAGGGGGCGGTGCTCATCTCCATTTCAAAGCCGAAGAGCCAGCGTTGTCCGAAGACGTCTCCGTGGTTATGTGGCCGAAGGCGCACAGAACACTGTTACCTTCCCACCAAAGATGATCCCTATTTTCCTACTTGCATTTTTTACGTGCTTTCGAATTGCTAGGTTGGCAGAAGCTGGGACGAGTAACGGGAGCTCACTCCATTACGCGGCGCTAGGGGTTCGAACCGCCAAACTGCCGACCTTTCCGATCGACAAGCTCAGTGTCTTAAACTTAGTTTATTTTGTCACAAACCAGCAAGAATATGATTCCTCTGTCTCAGAAGGGTTAACCGTTCCTGTCCTTTGGAAATAGTCCATTTTCATTCTTCAATATCAAAACGCTTTATTTCAGAAACTTTTAAGTTTATTTGGGGCGGGGAGGGGGGTGGCAAGCAAGCCAGGATGTAATTCCCCTCTGCTGGAAGGGTTAACTGCTCCTGTCCTTTGAACGCAGCCCGTTTTCATCATTCTGGTTTCACCGTGGCTAAATCAGCTTTGAGGCCGTAATCAGATGCCGCGATTAAATTAATGTCCCTTTCCCCTCCTGACTTAATCGCGGGGAGGTATTCCTCTCCGCCAGACCTGATTTTGGTACAGAGACCTCTCTGCCAATCGCAAAAGGTTGCGGGGAGCTTAAAGGATTATGTGTTGGGAATTACATGCAGGGGAAGGTCATGTGAATAGATCAAATTTGGTGCCAGGAAGAGCTGGAGAGGCGGTGGAGTCAGCACCCGTCCCTTAAGCTCTGTTGTTGTTGTTTACTTTCTGCAGCTATGCGACAGCCACAACTAAACTCCAGAGTGGCAACCGGAGAACCAAAAATGTTCCCACCTGAGGCCAAGGAGCCGCTGGACCCCGTCGCTTTGAAGCACGGCGATGCTCGCCAGGTGAGTGTCCGGTGGATTCATTTTGCAAACTTTTCCGTTAAAAGCAAAATAAAGTAAAAGAAACCCACCCCTAATAATGAGTTAAACGTGCACACACAGAAGGGTGGAAAGGAGAAGTGTTATGCGGTTCGTAACTCAAAAAAGGAGGCCGTGGCATGGGTGAGCTTACCCAAAACGGGGAATAGAGCGCCGAGTAAATCCTTAGTAATCTTAAATCAGCTTCCTTAATAGCATTTTTTTTTCCCAGGCAAAACTCGCGCTGCAAATCCAACGCTATCTCTGCGCTTAATGTAATTATTTTTTCCCTCCGTGGCTCATGTGACACACCGGAACACAGAGCTCAGGAAAATGGGACAGGGGAATTCTTATTCTTATTCTTATTTTTAATCTGAAAGTTCATTTTTACGAAGTGCTTCTAAGCTGCCTGGCCAATGCCGGAAAGATGGGACGGCATCCTCATTCGAACACTGCTTCCTTCTGCGACACACGAAGCCCCAGAAAAATCTCTTGGCTTCTCACCACTCCAAAGAAAAGAATTATATCATCGCCAGCTGCTCTTTATGGTTTCTGATGCGCACCTGGGGGCCACCTGGTCCTCACAGGCGACGGAAAACAGCCTGAAAAATGCCCCCCAAAGAGGCCAATTTCCGGGCTGTTTTCAGGCCACTTTTCAGGCTGTTTTTCAAGCGATTTTCAGCTCAGTTTTTGGCCTGTTTTCCAGGCTGTTTTCTGGGCCATTTTCAGGCCGTTTTTGAACCATTTTCAGGCCGTTTTTGGACCGTTTTAATGCCATTTTGGGGCTGTTTTCATACCATTCTTTGGGCCATTTTCCTGCTGTTTTTCGGGTCAAAAACGCCCTGAAAACAGCCTGTAAAATGCCCTGAAAATGGCCCAAAAACCGCCCAAAATCAGCCAAAAAACAGGCATGTATGTGCTGGCCAGCTGGTTTTTGAGTTTTGTGCATTCTGATTTGGGCCCTTGGTGCCGAAAAGGTTTCCCATCACTGTTCTAGGACTTTCCTTCCAGGTTCCTCTTGAATCCTTCCCTCTTTTCCCTCTTGGGAAACCTCCCAAGGCAGCAGGTCCCGAAGGCAGATTTATTCAGTATTGATACCAGATGGGTGTTTTGTTTTTTTAACTCCATCAATCCGCGGTGGAGGCTTCCAGACGGAGATCCCTTCTCAGCCTGCAAGCCTCCCTAAAAGCAATTATCTGCCTTTTGTAGGCTCCTGCCAGTTGTAAAAGCTTTCCCGTTGCACAACTCCCCTCTCCGGGTTTGCCAACTGAGAAAAGAGGAGATCAAAAAACACCCTTGGCGTTCCTCTTCCACTCCTTTGGAGGCCCGTGGGGTGGCTCCCACTGAACATGATGTACTAACGCAGGCAGAAATGGAACGGCATTATGCTCCGGCTCCATTAATGATTAAGGGCGGGAGGGAATCGGGCCGCCCCGCCGTAGCTAATTGTCAAGGCAGACGACCCATCTTCGCGGAGACTAAAGGGCTGCTCTTACCTAAAGACCATATATGGAAATAAAACCCAAAGATACAGGACTGGCCAGGAGCCGCGTGAAAGGGGGAAAAGAGATAAAACGAGCGCGGAAATCCAGACGGTTGGCGAGGCCCCCAATTATTATAAGGAGGTGGTCTCTGAATCGGGCTTGGCTGATGAAACTTGACCAATAAATCATTTCTTGGCAACAACAGAAGTTGCTTCCTTCTGCGATATTTCTTTTTACACTTCTTGTTCGAGTCTATGTCCCAGTTATTTCTTGGTAAGGTCTCATCCGAGCATTAACCCAATCAAGATCTCTCTTTGCTGTCTGCGATTGACCAGCAAGGATTAGAGCAGGGTCTCGAACCTTGGCAACTTGAAGACTTGTGGGCTGGCTGAGGAATTCTGGGAGTTGAAGTCCACAAGTCTTCAAGTTGCCACGGTTGGAGACCCCCTTGGATTAGAGCAGTGGTTCCCAAACTTGGCAACTTTAAGACTTGTGGACTTCAACTCCCAGAATTCTCCAGCCAGCTCTGCAGAGCTGGCTGGAGAATTCTGGGAGTTGAAGTCCACAAGTCTTAAAGTTGCCAAGTTTGGGAACCACTGGATTAGAGGATTGCTCTCTAGCGGGACGGAGGGTGGAAGCGAGGAGACAATGGGCTTTCTGAGACCCGGCCACACGTTGCGCGAAAACGCAACCGAGCCCCACTGCTAATGTTCACAATGAAATGCAATTAGGAGAAGGGAATTAGTGCTGCTGATTAAATCTTCCTGTCCACTCCAAATCTTCCTCAACTCCCTTGAAATTTTTGCCATGCACAGAGCTCCAGAACTGTATTTGGTTCCATGTGGGGGAGGGAGGGAGGAAGGAAGGAAGGAAAGAAGGAAGGAAGAAAGTAAAGGGAAAGGAAAAAGGGAAAGAAAGAAAGAAATAATAAAGATGGGAGAAAGATAGATGGAAGGAAGGAAGGAAAGGAGGAAGGAAGGAAGGAAGGAGGAAATGGAAAGGAGAAAGGGAAAGAAAGAAATAATAAAGATGGGAGAAAGATAGATGGAAGAAAGATAGATGGAAGGAAGAAGGGGAGAAAGGAAAGGAAGGAGGAAAGGGAAAGGAGAAAGGGAAAGAAAGAAAGAATAAAGATAGGAGAAAGATAGATGGAAGGAAGGAAGGAAAGGAGAAAGGAAGAAAGGAAGGGAGAAAGGAAGAAAGGGAAAGAAAGAAATAATAAAGATGGGAGAAAGATAGATGGAAGGAAGGAAAAAGGGAAAGGAAAAAGGAAGGAAGGAAGGAAGGGGAAAATGGAAAGGAGAAAGGGAAAGAAAGAAAGAATAAAGATGGGAGAAAGATAGATGGAAGGAAGGAAGGAAAGGAGAAAGGAAGAAAGGAAGGGAGAAAGGAAGAAAGGGAAAGAAAGAAATAATAAAGATGGGAGAAAGATAGATGGAAGGAAGGAAAAAGGGAAAGGAAAAAGGAAGGAAGGAAGGAAGGAAGGAAGGAAGGGGAAAATGGAAAGGAGAAAGGGAAAGAAAGAAAGAATAAAGATGGGAGAAAGATAGATGGAAGGAAGGAAGGAAAGGAGAAAGGAAGAAAGGAAGGGAGAAAGGAAGAAAGGGAAAGAAAGAAATAAAGATGGGAGAAAGATAGATGGAAGGAAGGAAAAAGGGAAAGGAAAAAGGAAGGAAGGAAGGAAGGGGAAAATGGAAAGGAAAAAGGGAAAGAAAGAAATAATAAAGATGGGAGAAAGATAGATGGAAAGAAGGAAGGAAAGGAGAAAGGAAGAAAGGAAGGGAGAAAGGAAGGGAAAGAAAGAAAGGGAAAGAAAGAAATAATAAAGATGGGAGAAAGATAGATGGAAGGAAAGAAGGAAGGAAAAGAGAAAGAAAGGAAGGAAGGAAGGAGGAAATGGAAAGGAGAAAGGAAAAGAAAGAAATAATAAAGATGGGAGAAAGATAGATGGAAAGAAGGAGGGGAGAAAGGAAAGGAAACGAAACGAAACAAAAGGAAAAAGGCAAAGAAAGAAATAATTAAGATGGGAAAAAGATAGATGGAAGCAAAGGAGAAAGGAAGGAAGGAAGGAAGGAGAAAATGGAAAGGAGAAAGGGAAAGAGAGAAATAATAAAGATGGGAGAAAGATAGATGGAAGGAAGGAAGGAGGGAGGGAGGGAAGAAAGGGAGAAAGGAAAGGAGGAGAGGACATATATTATCCATACTTTTTAAAAATTCCGGTGTTCCCTTGAAAAGGTAGAAGGATGCCACACGAAAACATTTCCGTCCCTTGAACTGACCACCTGTAGCCCAAGGTCGAGTCCCCCATTGGTCCAAGCGGTCCCAGTTCAGCCGTAAATGGCCTTACTTGAAAAGGGCCGGCAGGTTCCTCGTAGGGGGGCCACACCCTTGACCAAGCTGGATTTTCTTCTAGACGGATTCCAGAAACACCTTATCTCTGCTCGATCAAATACTTCTGCGTGTTACGAATAGTGGTGACTCAGCCGTGTGCTAGTGCCAAGCCTAAACCCTTCCTGCTCCAAGGACAACACCAAGAAGGCTTTGGACGTAAACAAATCCTGGGGAAACAATGCGAAGCACTTGGCGTTTCCCCCCCCCCCCTCTTCGGAATCCCAAGCCTCCCTTCGCTCGACCCATCTGGAATCTTTTTTTGACGGATTCATATTATTCTCTGTGCGACGCCGGGTGACCAACCAACCCCAGGACGCAGGTGTCACGTTCCAACTCACGAGAAGCCAAGAGCAGACGGCAGCACCAAAGCTGTTTCCAAGCGGAAAAGTAAACAAGGGACTTTCTTTGTTGAGATTCCAGCCGGATTTGGCCCGATGGGTGGCTTGATCCCGATCGTCCCGAACTCTCCAAAGATTCCAGCTGGAATCTGAAGCTAGAAAGGTTATAGGATTTTTTTCAAAGTTCATTCTTGGGGTAGCCCCTCGTGCGGAGATCCGGGTGGACCGAGGTAGAAATCCAGGCCGTAATACTGCTGGTCAATTAACCCATGGAATCCATGTGTCTTGGAATGCTTAATACAGCTGTTGCGCACTTAAATCTTCCATTGCAAACCTTAGGGGGGGGGATCTGATAGCACCTTTTCAGGCCAAATGATCTCGTGAAAAGCCAACCACAGAAGCGGTTGGCTTTTAATGGCATCGTTTGGCTGGCAAAGGGCCTGAGAGTTGAGGGGGGGTCCCTGGTGCTCTCTGAGGTCGGCTGTTTCTCTGCAGCCGTTTCATGGCCCAACTAGGGAACATCATCAGTGCTAGAAGGAAGTGGGGTTTGCAGTGAGGAGGAGGAGGAAAGGAAAAGTGGAGATGGGGAAGGAAGAGGAGGAGGAGGAAGAGGAGGGAGAACGACTGTGGGGCCCATAGCAATAGCAGTTAGACTTATATACCGCTTCATAGGTCTTTCAGCCCTCTCTAAGCGGTTTACAGAGTCAGCATATCGCCCCCAACAATCGGGGTCCTCATTTCACCCACCTCGGAAGGATGGAAGGCTGAGTCAACCTTGAGCCGGTGAGATTTGAACCGCCGAACTGCAGATAACAGTCAGTTAAAGTGGCCTGCAGTACTACACCCTAACCACTGCACCACCTCGGCCCTTGGTGCTCTCTGAGCTTGGTGGCTTCCTTGCAGACGTTTCACAGCCCAACTAGGGAACATCATCAGTGCTAGAAAGGAGTGGGTTTGTGCATGGAGAAGGAGGAGAGAAAGGGGGAAGGAGGAGGAATGGGGGAGGAGGAAAAGGAGCAAAGGAGGAGAAGGAGGAGGGGGAGGAAAAGGAGGGGGGAGGACTGTGGGGTCCTGGGTGCTCTCTGAGCTGGGTGGTTTTCTTGCAGACATTTCATGACCCAACTAGGGAACATCATCAGTGCTTTTTTCTAATATTGATGATGTTCCCTAGTTGGGTCATGAAACGTCTGCAAGAAAACCACCAAACTCAGAGAGCACCAAAAAGCCCACAGTTCCTCCTCCTCCTCCTCTCCATCAACCTTCCTCCCTTCCAGCACTGATGATGTTACCTAGCTGGGCAACGAAACGCCTGCCAGAAAACCACCAAGCTCAGAGAAGCATCAAAGACCCCCCTTGTTTCAACTACAGATATTCTCCTTCGATCCCTGCGAAGGGAGTCCTCCTCCTCTGGAGCAACCACAGCCGAAGTCAGCTCGGCTCTTCCAAACGCTGCCAGCAACACAATCGGAGACGCTTAAATTCAGCTCCCCGGACGGATCAATCTGGTTGCCCTCCTCTTAGGGGGGAAAAACAAAACAACCCCAGATTGCCTGGCGCGTCTCCTCCTTCTTCCCAAAAGCCAGCCGTGAAAACTGAGCCTAGGAAAGAGTTTGGCTGGTGGTTTCTAAGACCTTCCCTGGATGGCAAAGAGGTTTCCTTTCCGGGAATGCCAGGAACTAGGCTGGTGGGTTTCACTCCCCCCAAAAAGAGTGGGGGTGGGAGAGAAAAGGAGAGTGGGTGGGAGGGAAGGCAAGCAGGCAGCGCCTGTAACCCAACACCCAGATGGGTTATTATTCCAGGAATATCTTGCCTTCCTCCCAATCGATGGGAAGGCTCGGCTTGTGCACCACTCCCCTTCCAGATCAGAGAGTTTCCTATTTCTTGAAACTGGCTGGTAAACACAGCCTAGGGAGGAGCCACACGGCCTCTGCTTCTGCCAACAGGAGCAGAAACTTTGTGAGTAATTTACTAGGAGGACAAACAAGTGCAGCTCACATGCGGGGGAAACAGCCGGCCGGAGGAAGGACGGGGACGCTGCGTTGAGGGCCAAGGAGGGGACGGGGGACGACGACAAAATAACATGGGAGACACACACACACACACCCCTCGGCTGCCTCTCTCCTCCACCTGAAAAAATGTTATTCAATCAGCCATGTTTGACTCTGCAGTACAAAGGAACATGAGAACTGGACCGAAGGTAGGAGCCGGGGAAGGGAGGGGAGGGAGAGGGGAATGGATGGAGGGAGGGAGGATGTTTGTGGAGGGGGAGCAGAGCAAACAGCCCTGGCCAAACATTGTCAAACCAAACAGAAAGAAGAGAGTTTGCACCCAGCAGGAGGGATGGGATGTGGGCTAGAAAAGCAGGACTCGGTTTCAATGTCCGGATGGTTGTTTTGGGTGGGTGGGTGAGGGGGAAGTAGATTCCCAGTAGAGTCCTGGGCATCAAAGAGTGGGCTTACATCTTGTAGGATGGCTTGCTTTAAGGTAGCAATGTCCAACTTTGACTTGTGGACTTCGACTCCCAGAATTCCCCAGCCAGACAAGGAGCAGGGTCGTTCCCAAGCTTGGCAACTCTTTAAGACTCGTGGACTTCAAGTCCCAGAATTCCCCAGCCAGACAAGGAGCAGGGGCGTTCCCAACCTTGGCAACTCTTTAAGACTCGTGGGCTTCAAGTCCCAGAATTCCCCAGCCAGACAAGGAGCAGGGGTGTTCCCAACTTTGGCGACTCTTTAAGACTCGTGGACTTCAAGTCCCAGAATTCCCCAGCCAGACAAGGAGCAGGGGCGTTCCCAACCTTGGCAACTCTTTAGGACTCGTGGACTTCAAGTCCCAGAATCCCCCAACAAGCCTGCTAGTCTGACCCCCTGCTCAAGCAGGAGACCCCATACTGTTCCAGACGTCTCTTCTTAAAAACCTCCAGTGATGGAGCACTCATAATTTCTGGGACATTTCTCATTAAAAATGAGCAACATGGTACACTGAGAACCCCAAGATTTCATGACTCCAACGATGATTACTATCCTGTTTCCTTCGACCAGGATATCCCCACTATGAAAGATGCTTTTGTTAAGCCAGCATCTCCAGGGATAGCATCTTAGGAATGGAAGGGACCTTGGAGATCTTCTAGTCCACCCCTCCTGTCCCTGGCAGGAGACCTTATAGATCATCCTGGACAAGACGATTGTCCGATCCTTCCTTGAAAACTTCCAGCGATGGTGCTGCTCGACTACATGTCCCAGCATTCCCAGCCAGTGGGCCACCGGCCAGGTTGACTGAGAATTCATGGAGCTGCAGACCAAAACGTTTGAAGGACGTCCTGTTGGAGAAGATCGGGCCGTAATCTAGGAGGTTGGGGAAGGTCTCAGATTTACAAATTCAGTTATATCCAGTCGGTTAAAAAGGGACGTCAAATCAAACAGAAAGATCTGTTTAACCATTGCTTTATTTTTGGGGGAAAAAAGTCTTAAGTGCTTCTTTGAAACATTGCATTTTACTTTAATGTGCTTTTTAAAAAAAAGGAAGTGCATTTGCGTCTGCGGCTCTAGATTTGGGGGAAGATGTTATCTCAAAGTCATAATGTTAATCCTTCGGTTTAATAAAAAGAAATTACGGTAAGCATGCCTCCACAATAAGTTAGGAGGAAAGCAATTACGAAAGCATTAATTTTTTGCACACTTTGGGGGGGGGGGAAACGTCTTATAGGAGGAAGGCCAATTCTTAGAAATTACTCGGCGTGTTTATTTCAGATAAAAAAAACCGCTGAGCTTCTCTTCCTGACATGCCGGAGAAGGAGCTAAATGAAAGAGAAACAAGGCGCTCTGAAGTGCAGAGAGAGCGCAGCGTTGCGCCTAGGCCAGGTTTTTTCAGCTACACACCAACGCAACTCTCAACACCTCAGCTGAACTATTCTCCAGTTGCAGCGGAGAGATCTTCCAGCTTGCCTGCACTGCCAACCCTTCAATCGGTTTAGATCCATCAGGGTCAGTAAGATCGTAATTTCTACTGGGCTGCAGGGACGTGGTGTCTCCGGGGCTAAGACGCGGAGCTTGTCGATCAGAAGGGTCGGCTGTTCAGCGGTTCGAATCCCTAGCGCTGCGTAACAGAGTGAGCTCCCGTGACTTGTCCCGGCTTCTGCCAACCTAGCAGTTCGAAAGCAGGTAAAAAATGCAAGTAGAAAAATAGGGGCCACCTTTGGTGGGAAGGGAACAGCGTTCCGTGGGCCTTCGGCGTTGAGTCACACCGGCCACATGACCACGGAGACGTCTTCGGACAGCGCTGGCTCTTCGGCTTTGAAATGATGAGCACCACCCCGTAGAGTCGGGAACAACTAGCACAGATGTGTGAGGGGAACCTTTACCTTTACCAGGTAGAAGGAATCAAGGGTCCACCTATTCTCCAGACCACCAGAGTGGAGGACAAGAAGCAACGTGTGGGAACTCATCAAGAAGAGAAGCAACGTGGAACTCAGGAGAAATTTCCTTTTCAGGGAGGACAATCCATCAGTGGGCCAACCTGCCACCAGAAGTCATGGATGCTCCATCACTGGAGGCTTTCAAGAGGAGACTTTTATCCGGCATGGTTTAGGGTCTCTTGCTTGGGATGGGGGTTGGATTAAATGACCTCCAAGGTCCCTTCCAACTCTGGTATTCTGTATTCTGTACTTTAACCTGCTCCTTAATCATATTTTTCATTTCAGGGGTTACCCTATTATTACGATGACTGTGTTTTCTCGTGCCCCCATAAATTAAGGGGGGGGCATTTCTAAATCATGCACATAGGGAAGCCTCCTTGAACCACCACGCACGGATGTGCTCAAACATTTTGAAGAAGGAAGAACTTCCTTCTTTTTAAGTCTCTTCCCAAGTGAGCCACGGTCTTGTCTTCCAGATGAAAACGGCCAGACCTGGAGGGGTTGATGCATGGGGTGAAAGCAAAATATCTTTCCCCGTACAGGGACGAATTTTAGGAAGGATTAGTAAACATGTGAAATAATGTGGAAGTTCTGGCAGATAAAATGCGCCTAAAAATAGAAAAACCGAAGGTCACCTCTGCAAAATACTGGAAAGCAATTAAAGAGCACAGTACTTCTTGATTCAATCCTACCCTATTAATAACCGGAACACAGAAATGTTTTACGTGCCCATATAAAAAGTTGCCTTTAGGGCTATGCGGACTGTATTACTGTGGGGGGGCGAACACTTGTCTTGGGAGGAATGTTGCCTCGATTAGCGACACAAATAATACTTTAGTTAGGTTTTTTACAGGGAGCTTTCAGAAAGGAACAGAGTCAACTTTTGATTTTACTTTGCAAAGATGGATTAGAATAATACGGCCTTTGTAAGGGTTGGAAACGGAGTGAGAGAGAGAGAGAGAACAGACTTAAACCAAAGTAACACAAAGTACCTTAATAATTAAGCTGTTTTTAATAGGATCACAGGATCTCTGCTGTTGTTTTTTTTTAAAGACATAGATATTGAATGTGAATCTATGAAATCCATGGTCTTGAGCAAGGGGGGGGGTCTCCTAACTTGGCAACTTTGTGGACTTCAACTCCCAGAATTCCCCAGCCAGCAGCTCTAGGAGTTAAATATCTGTGGAGATTCTCAGTCACCGAGGTCACGATTGTCCCAAAGAGGGACTTTTTCAAGAGGCAACTGGACTTCCTTGAAGATGTTTCACTTCTCGTCCCTTCAGTTCTGGGAGTTGAAGTCCACAGGTCTGAAGTTGAAGTCCACAAGTCTGAAAGTTGCCAAGTTTGGGGGAAAAAAACCAAGAAGTTGAGGTCTTGAAGAACCCCAACTGAATAATTCCAGACCTCATAATACAACTCAGACTTGGTCAGATTCAGCATGGTGCAGATGTTGGAAGGTCTTTTGATTTGGTCTCCTCCAATGAATTGGTATTGACGTGCTTCCTTTTCTCCTTTTTCCCGTAGAAAAGCTGGTGACCAGCAGAAAGGACTTCTGGTCTCTTCTGGAACGGTCATTATGTGGAGCTGTGAAGCCCTGAATGGTTCCAAAAACGCAGAGGACCAGAATCTGTGCCACGATTTCCATCTGGTCATTTCCATCTTCTCTTTGCTCTACCTCGTCATCTGCTTCCCCGTCGGCCTTTGTTACAACGGGCTCTTGGTGGTGGTCAACCTGTGCAACAAAGCCACGATGACCATGCCGGATGTCTACTTTGTCAACGTGGCCATCGCCGGCCTCATCATCAACGCCATCGCCCCCATGTACCTGCTGGGACCCACCAGCACCAAGTGGGCCATCTGGAATTTCAACAACGAAGTCTACATCACCTTGCTGATCCTATTCAACGTCTCCTCCTTGGTGATCATGTACTCCATCGCCTTGCTCAGCCTGGACTACTACATCGAGCGGGCTCTGCCCAGGACTTACATGTCCAGCGTGTACAACACGAAGCACGTCTGCGGGTTCATCTGGGGAGGGGCCATGCTGACCAGCTTCTCCTCCCTCCTCTTCTACATCTGCAACCACGTCTCCACCAAAATTATCGAGTGCTCCAAGATGCAGAACAAGGAAGCTGCGGACGCCATCATGGTGTTCATCGGCTACGTCGTGCCGGCTGTCGCCGTGCTCTACGCGCTCGTGCTAATCTTGCGGATACGCAAGGAGGCCACGCCGCTGGACCAAGACACTGGAAGGCTGGACCCCTCCGTGCAGAAGCTCCTGATCGCCACCGTTTGCACCCAGTTCACCCTGTGGACACCTTACTACGGGGCCCTGATGTTCAGCACGTTGGCTGCGATGCAAGGCAAAGCGGTGGAGGAGAGCCACGGCCGGGCCTTGTATTTCACGAAAGGGCTCTCCAAATTCCTGGCTTTCTCCAGCAGTGTTGTCCTGCCTCTGCTCTACCGGTATCTCAGCAAAAGCTTCCCGGGGAAACTGCAGAGGCTGCTGAAAAAACTGCACTGCGGGAACCAGCCGTGTTCGCACGAACGCACAGGGGTTCAGGAAATTGTCACGTAGGTATGGAGGGACGCTGGTGGGCGCCGAGTGGAGCCCAGGAGGTGGGCGCCGAGCGAGGAGGGCCCGCGGACGTTGGCGCCTCGCCATTCTAGTCCTCCCCAGGTAGCGACTATGTGGAGGAAAACGGTTGGGGGATCCTGTCTGTGGGTTAAAATCCGTGGCTCGGTCCCACGGGTTTCGATGCACTGAGTCGGTTCCGCAGGATGAGCTTTGCGTTGAGCAATCTTGTGTGAAGAAAACAAAAACCCGCCACAGGCGTTTTGACCGAACACCCAGCACTTTGTAAACTTGTAGAATTTAAAACAGAAAAGAGGTATTTTTATGTTTTCGTACAAAATAATACGAATTTTAAAAAATTTACAAAGCAGTTTTACGTCAAGGTCGGAGCAGCCACCTTTTCAGTCCGGATAATATCCATTAATACTCGCGCTGGTCAAATTGTGTTTAACAGCCTAGTACGATACTAAAAAATTTTTTCCTAATCTGCGAAGTTACGATTCAAACAAAATCTTCACTTCTAACTCTGAAGGTTTGAAGGTTTCTCTTCGAACGCGGTTGTGTTTTCCCTCCAGTTACAAACGAACACCCCTCCTGCCAAAAAAAGGGTTTTCCCCATTTTCTGTACACTGTAAAAGCATTTCAATCAATCAAAAGGATGTAATTTTGCTGAAAATGTAGGGTGTTGCTATGTCTAGGAAAATGAAGGAGAGTTTAAGATGAAGTCAAGCTGAAAGTGCCAACGAAAAACCCAATTGCATTTTATTTTTTTAAAAGGGGCAGCTACTGAATCACTCACAAATATTCCTTAGGACGTACGAGGCTATTTCCAGGGCTGAGTTAAAAGCATGTTCAAAGTATTATCCCTCGAAGAATGTTTGCGAGAAATTGATGGGCCAAAGGGATGGAAGAGATAACACTCACAGGGGACAACAAGGATCCCTTATAATTCTGGCCCTCGTTTTTATGCTGCTTTGGATTCTAGTTCTCTCTCTGACTCAGTGGTGCCGTGTCTCTTCTGTCCCTTTGGGTGGACCCAGCAAAACGCTAGCATGGAGAAGTAGTCTAGGCTAGGCTACTGAAAGCCATAGATACCATGTCATCCTTCCAGCACGTAAGGACAATGTTTTGGATCTGCTCCACCCAGTTGTCACCCAGAAAAGCTGTCCAAGAGGTTGGGAGGTGGCCACGTCCTAGCAGAAGAGCTGGGAAAAGGGATGAGGAACATCTCTAGATGTTCAGATGGCCTCCAACACAGGGCTTTTCAGTTGAACTGGCTGCCTCCTAGGCATAATAGAATAAAAGAGTTGGAAGGGACTTTGAGGGGGTCTTCCAGTCCAACCCCCTTGCTCAAGTATGTATCATTCCAGATAAATGGCTGTCCGATCTTTTCTTGGAAACCTCCAGTGATGGGAGCACCCACAACTTCTGGAGGCAGGTCCTTACTACTGATTAATTGTCTTCCCTATCAGAAAGTTTCTCCTGAGTTCTAAGTTGCATCTCTCCTCGTTTAGTTTCCACCCGTTGCTTCTTGTCCTGCCCTCGGGTGCTTTGGAGGATAAGCCCCTTCTTTCTTTGTGGCAGCCTCTCAAATATCGGAAAGTATCCTCCATGTTCCATGGCCGAAAGAGATGATGAGAGTTGAAGTCTCAACTTCCCTGGAGGTCACCGAGTTTGGGAGAAAGAGTAAATGATGCGGAGTGGTTTTCCGTCTTCAGAGGAAAGGCGAGATCAGGAATTTTGGATTTTTGGGTTAGGGTTAGGGTTAGGGTTTTTACCAAGATGCCATTCATAGAATTTGCTCCAGCTGACATTTTGGCTGGGAGACAATGCCAGGTTCTCAGAGGCGTAGACTTGTAGAATAAATAGCCGAGTCTTCTGTAAGAGGCCTTGAGGGCTGCATTTGGGAGGTTATCGGAGTTAAGGCACTAATTTAGCCCAGGGAGTTACCACAAAGCCTAATTTAGTGGAGGGAGTTACCAAAATCCTCCGCAGGTAAGGAAGAAAACAATAGACTGGATTTCTGCTGGGCTGCAAGGAGTCTCAGTCAAAGCATCTTCTATAAGTCTTACCGTCTAGTTCCAGCTGCTAAAACAATAACCTCTGTCAAGAGATTCCCACAACTCTAGGATGGGACTTGGTGTTTCTCACGGACTTCATCTAGCAGGACTTTGAGAAATAATAATAATAATAACGAAAGAGCCTGTTGCATCCATGCTCACCTGAGTCCCATACTTTAACCGCTATAAAGTCTCCTGCTGTCTTATGCACACGGAATTGGGTAATATCTGCCCAATTAATTGCGGAAGGTATTTATAAGTCTTAGGATCTGGGCCTGGCAACTCTTTAAGAGCCGTGATGGAGAACCTATGCCACGCAGGCCAGAGGTGGCGCGTAGAGCGATCTCTGTGGGCACGCGTGCTGTTGCTAGCCGGTCTGTTGCAAGCACCAGAGTGCCACAAAAAGCACCCCAAAATCCCCCAGAAAACAGCCCAAAAACCCAGCCCCAAAACAGGCATGTACACGCTGGCCAGCTGGTCTTCGGTTTCTGCGCACACAAAGACCAGCCGGCTTTCCATTTCCGGCGCTCCAGCATGCACAAATGCACACACCTTCTGATTTGGGCACCCGGTGCCGAAAGGGTTCACCGCCACTGCTTAAGAGCCATGTACCTCCACCTTAGCATCTTTAAGATGTGGAGACTTCAGCTCCCAGAATTCTCTAGCCAGCTGGGGGATTCTGGGAGTTGAAGCCCCCCATTTCTTACTTGCCAAGGTGGACACCCACTCTTTCAGAGGGATGATATTTCACCATTCCTCTTAAACTCTCTCCCCCAATTACCCTTTGTCCCCGGGATCATATCATGAAGACTCCCACCCAGGGTCTACGTACCCCCAGGATATGCCCAAATGACCTCCTTGGGGGTCACTGCCCCAGTTTAAGAACCACTGTCTTATCACACAAGCTGGAAAACTATTTTCCGAGATACCCTACGATAGCCATAAAAAGTTAAAGGTTTCGTGTCCAACTCTTGAGCGCGGTTGTTGATCTCCATTTCTTAGCCAAGGCCAACAGCGTTGTCCGAAGACATTTTCTGTGGTCATGTGGCCAGCATTTAATTTAGTTGTACGATGTGCAATGACAATAAAGTAAACTCAACTCAACTCAACTAGACACCAAAGGTACATGGAATGCTGTTATCTTCCCACCAAAATGGTACCTATTCATCTACTCCCATTAGCTTTCAAACTGCTAGGTGCACAGGAGCTGGGGGGAGGAACAGGAGCTCACCCCATTGCAGTCCAGGATGTTGAACCCGGACTGTTGGCTTTCCAGCTGACAGGCTCAGCATCTTTAACCACTAAGCCATCACGCCCCTCTTTATAACTAAACAACTATACTATAACTCCCATAAAACGAACAGGGCGCAGCCTTCATTAATTCACCTTGCCACTCACAAAGTCCCTTACTTCTCTTGTCCCCTGAAACCTCTCTGGGCCGTCTTAATTTATGCATCCCCTTATTCATTTTCAGACCGAAGAAAGCTAGTTTCTCTTTTCTCTTCCGATGGGCAACGTCTTTGGCTTATGCCAGGCGAGACTAAATAGCAATAGCAATAGCAGTTAAGACTTATATACCGCTTCATAGGGCTTTCAGCCCTCTCTAAGTGGTTTACAGAGTCAGCATATTGCCCCCAACAACAATCCATGTCCTCATTTCACCCACCTCGGAAGGATGGAAGGCTAAGTCAACCCTGAGCCGGTGAGATTTGAACCGCCGAACTGCAGTCAGCTGAAGTAGCCTGCAGTGCTGCATTTAACCACTGCGCCACCTCGGCTCCCAAATCATTGGGATCTCTGATTCCCTGCAAGATTTCTTACCCAGCCATTAACGTTGGCTATAATAAATTCAGCCATGGGACTATCTCTTTCTCAAGCCAAGCAATTCCTAGGTCAAAAGACAATTTCGATGCTTTGTAAAACAAAACAAAAAACAGGAGCCAAAGGCTCATGCCTTATGCAATTCCATCTCCACATTACTAATATCCTGTATCCTGTAGAGCCAAGGTGGCGCAGTGGTTAAATGCAGCACTGCAGGCTACTGCTAGATCAGCAGTTCAGCGGTTCAAATCTCACCGGCTCAGGGTTGACTCAGCCTTCCATCCTTCCGAGGTGGGTAAAATGAGGACCCAGATTGTTGGGGGCAATATGCTGACTCTCTGTAAACCGCTTAGAGAGGGCTGAAAGCCCTATGAAGCGGTATATAAGTCTACTGCTATTGCTACTGCTATTGCTGTATCTGAAGCCACTTCAGTTCAAAACATTTACATATTTCTCCCCAAATCTTACTCACGGCTAATATCTCGAGAGGCGTGCCTTTTCCCATTAAAACTGAGTCAGTGTTAGAGGAAAGGAAAAAAACAAACAATTCAATACGAACATAATCATCTCTTCGCTGCTTTCCAATGTTCCAGAAACCACTGGTGTTTATTCTTAGATCTCAAATGCTATCGCTTTCAAACAACTGCGTTCGCTTTCCGTAAACTCTTGAATGAGGAATATTTTCCAGAGCAGGATTTGGGTGCGTTCCAAAAAAGCTAACAAGTAAGGTATATTTTAATACAAAGAGACGCAATGTAAGGCAAATGTGATCGAAGAATGGAGATAGAAAATTTGAAGGAAATCTCGTACGGAACTTCTGCTTAAGCCTCTGAAAGGTTCCAGCTATTTGTGTAAATAAAAGTGTTTGGCATTACTCGCTGAACACGTGAAAACAGTCTACTGATGTAAAAAAAGAAAGAACATTTTAAAAGAATTTATTAAATTATTTCCTGAGATTCAGATTTTTATCACAGTTGGAAGAATAAACTAGCTCAATGATAAGTACTGTATCTGGTCATACATAACAGAGGTTCAGCCGATATTCAGGCTGATATTAACAGTATTATGTCAGAATAGTATTTCTTTTTTTTTTTTTGGAGATGATTTTATGATTTGTAGGTCTCCTTTGAACCGGGGAGGCAGTTACGTCAAATCAATAAACGGATAAAATGGTTTACTTCGGAGTGATCTTCGTCATTATTCCCATCCATTTAACCACTTCAAAGCGTTTGATTGGTCCTTTTGGGTTGAAGTGCGGGTAGTCCTCGAGTTATGACTAAAACGGAGCCCACATTTTCCGTGGCTGGGCGAGAAAGTTGCAAAGTGAGTTTTCCCCCATTTTCCCCGACCTGCCTTGCCACTGTTGTTAAGTGAATCACTGCGGTTATTAAGTCGGTGACATGCCTGCATCCGGCTTCCCAATTGATTCGGCTTGTCAGAAGGTCACAAAAAGGAGGATTGTGTGACCCCCCCACATTGTGGCCATCACACAAATGTGAATCTTTTGCCGAGCATCCAAATTTGGATCACGTGACCCCGGGAAGGCTGCAAAGATTCTGGGGAAAATATGAACGCCGCTTTTCCCCGCCTCATTGTAACCTCCAACGGTTGTAAATCAAGGACCCACGTATACAGAAGAACAGAGAAGGAGAATGCTAATATTTTCTATCCTGACGGCTTGGGGTTGCAAGACAGAATGAAAAGTGCAAAGGAGCTTTTTCGAGAGGACTTCCTTGGGTGTTGTTTTTTCCCTTGAAGAGGTTTCACTTCTCATCCCAGAAGCTTCTTCCGTTCCGAACTGAAAGGCGGGGCATTTCGGGATTCTTCTGCTAGAATTGAAGAAGCTTCTGGGATAAGAAGCGAAACCTCTTCAAGGAAAAAAACATCCCAGTTGCCTTTTTGGGGGGGAAAAAACTACTTTAGGACAACCCTGAACTGTATGATTAGGGTTCTCCGTAGACCAGGCTGAAGGACCGGGTCAGTCCTCCTGGAAGGGAATTCTCCCCATGGTTCCACCACAAAACCGCGGTAGACTAAAGCGCGCTCGACGAAAGCGCGTACGTGACGTCATCACAGTGTGACGAAAACAGCACGCTGTGAGCAGTAAACTTAAAATTAATGCGAAAACCTTACCCTAACCCCCACAAACCTAACCCTAAACCTAACCTAAACCTAACCTTAACCTAACCCTAAACCTAACCCTTAACCTAACGCTAAACCTAACACTAACCCTTAACCTAACCTAACCCTAACCCTAACCCTTAACATAACCCTAAACCTAACCCTTAACCTAACCCTAAACCTAACCCTTAACCTAACCCTAACGCTTAACGTAACCCTAAACCTAACCCTAACCCTTAACCTAACCCTAACCCTAACCCTTACCTTTACGTGAATCGGCTTGCTTTAAAAGCGCTTTTTAAAGCGCCCTTTTTTCTCCGCGGTCGTATTTGTCGCGCTGCTGCTGATGTCACATATGCGCTTTAATCGGGTGCGCTTTAGTGGACCGCGGTTTTGACAGGTCACGCTCCCCATCACGCAGGTTGAAGCACGCAGGTACCTTGCAAAGTAGGTGTCGCACAGGTGTGGTTGTGCCAGACAGCCGGGCCTCCTCCAAGGAGGTTTTGCTGCATTCCAAGGGGGGACCTCCTTTCTAGCTAAACAAAAGGGCAGGGCAGGGCAAGATCCAACGTCAGCCTGTTCCCAGCTGGGGGGGTGAGGGAGGGGGAGAAAGATGACGATGACAATGATGACATATTAAACACTCAAATGAGTTCGAAAAGGAATTGCAGGTACCGGGGAAGGCTGGCCCCCATGAGCAGCAAAGCCTAGGATTTATTTGTCCATAAATCCAACCTTTCTGTTTCCAGATGGAAATTAGGATTCTGTATTGAAAGATTAGGACGTGGTGGGGCTCAGTGGCTAAGACGCTGGTTGAGCAGAAAAGGTCGGCAGCTCGGCGGTTCGAATCCCTTAGTGCCGCGTAACGGAGGGAGCTCCTGTGACTTGTCCCAGCTTCTGCCAACCTAGCAGTTCGAAAGCACGTAAAAAAAATGCAAGTAGAAAAATAGGAACCACCTTTGGTGGGAAGGGAACAGCGTTCCGTGAGCCTTCGGCGGTTAGTCATGCCGGCCACATGACCACGGAGACGTCTTCGGACAGCGCTGGCTCTTCGGCTTTGAAACGGAGATGAGCACTGCCTCCTAAAGTCGGGAACGACTTAGCACATGTGTGTGAGGGGAATCTTTACCTTTACCTTATTGCAATATTTCCACGTGGAATAGCATCGGGCTTGATCTCCCTGTCGAGATCCAGACCCTTACTACCCTCCCGGCCTTCCGCAAAGCCACCAAGTCCTGGCTGCTCCAGCTGGCCGGGGGGGGGGGGGGTTGTGAAATATCCAGCCCCACGGAAATTGTGAATGTTGTGGTTTTTGTTTTTAAAGTGTTGTCTTTGTCTAGTTTTCCCCCTTTCCCTTGTCTATTGTGAGCCGCCCGGAGTCCTTCGGGAGTGGGCGGCATACAAGACAAATCAAATCAAAATCAAATCAAATTCATGGAGCATAAACACCCTGAGTACCAGACTAAAAAAAACACACACACACACAAAATTCCCTGTTACGCTTTCAATTCCTGGAAGAGCACCTGCAAAAGCGGATGTTCACACACACACACACACACACACACACACACAGAAAGAGGGGTGGGGGACGGGAGAAATAGCATCCCGTCAGAATCCAATTTCCGGAAAGCTTTCTCCTGAGTCACTTCGTCTCCTGAGCCAAAACTTCAAGCCAAGGTTCGATCTGGGTCATTTTTTTTTAATGAACTGGATCCTGACGAAAACCTGTCTACCTTTGACGAGTCCAAATCACCAGGACCGGATGGATTACGCCCCAGGGTTCTGAAGGAAGCGGCAGACGAGATCTCAGAACCACTGAACGGTTCTACCTAAAAAATCTTTCTATTTGGCTCCCAAAAGAGACCCAGAAGCTCACGGCAACCACAATCCAAAGCAATGTTAGCTGGGGATGATGGGATCTGTCCTTTCCAAACCCTAGGGCGCTTTGCAGAAGATTCTGTCCTTCGGCCAGGCCCAGTTAGGAAACGGATGCTGGGAGAACTAAGTTGCAAGCCGTATTTATTATGCCTTTCCAAGGTGGGGGGGGAAAAAATGCATTTTCCTCCTGATTTTTGACTAAGCCATTCAGAGTTCAGACTTTAGTTCGTTCTCCCAAAGCGCCCCCTTGTGGCGAATGGGAGAATGCCACACCAGGCAACTCCGCTGCCTTTATTCTACCATGATTCCCAAAGTTAACTGGCGTTTGCTCTTAGCCGGCTAGCTTAGCTGAGGACGGCTCAGACAAGCAGAAAAGCTCATTTTCCAGCAGGAACACATGGGGGGAAAGACTGCTGAGCAGGACACTTTTTATGGGAGAGAGGAGAGAGGAGGGAAATCGGGGCTTATGGGAGACTTTTACTAAATAGCAATAGCAATAGCAGTTAGACTTATATGCCGCTTCATAGGGCTTTCAGCCCTCTCTAAGCGGTTTACAGAGTCAGCATATTGCCCCCAACAACAATCCGGGTCCTCATTTCACCCACCTCGGAAGGATGGAAGGCTGAGTCAACCCTGAGCCGGTGAGATTAGAACCGCTGAACTGCAGATAACAGTCAGCTGAAGTGACTGCAGTACAGCACTCTAGCAATAACAATAGCAATAGCAGTTAGACTTATATACCGCTTCATAGGGCTTTCAGCCCTCTCTAAGCGGTTTACAGAGTCAGCATATCGCCCCCAACAATCCGGGACCTCATTTCACCCACCTCGGAAGGATGGAAGGCTGAGTCAACCTTGAGCCGGTGAGATTTGAACCGCCGAACTGCAGATAGCAGTCAGCTGAAGTGGCTGCAGTACAGCACTCTAGCAATAACAATAGCAATAGCAGTTAGACTTATATACCGCTTCATAGGGCTTTCAGCCCTCTCTAAGCGGTTTTCAGAGTCAGCATATCGCCCCCAACAACAATCCGGGTCCTCAAGAACACAAAGCTTACGGGGTAAATCTGAAAGGAGTTTCAAGCCCTCCTGAGGTTGCACCGTGGTCATAAGCCGCCTACCCCACCGAGGCACCTGCAGATTTTAGACTCTTCCCCTTCGGCCGATTTCCCTGGCGTGTCTGTGCAAACCTCTTCTAGCCTCGATGCCTGTGATGGCAAACCTATGACAGCTATGCCACAGGTGTCACAGCGGAGCCCTCTCGCCCAGCTCAGCTCCACTGTGCATGTGTGCGTGCCTCCCGTCGGCCAGATGATTTTGGGGTCGTTGCTGTGCATGCGGGAGATTTTTGGTATTTTGGTATTTATTGGACATTTATAGGCCGCCCTTTTCCCTGAGGGGACTCAGGGCGGCTTACAATCAAAAAGGAAAGGGAGTGTAGGACAATACAAAAAGAAATGTGAGCAAAAGTAAATTAAACAGTAAAACTCAACATTCACTCAGCATTGCACAGGCATGAGGGGAGGGTCATGCCCCCCCTGTTTTTGGTCCCAGGCGGCTTCAGGGAGGCCTGCTAGGCCCAAAACGGGGCGCGGAGGGGGGGTTGTGTGGAGGTGTCGTGCACACATGTGCAGGGGGGCGGGACACGTGGGAAGGGGGTGTTGTGCATGCGTTGCTTTATGGATTGGGCATGTGCATGCAAGCTTTTGGGACGCGAGTCATCAGTGCTCTATGCAGAAAAAGAGAGAAACAAGAGAGAGAGAGAGAAACAGAGAAAGAAACAGAGAGAGAGAGAAACAGAGAGAGAGAGAAACAGAGAGAGAGAGAGAGAGAAACAGAGAGAAACAGAGAGAGAGAAACACAGAGAGAAACAGAGAGAGAGAGAAACAGAGAGAAAGAGAAACAGAGAGAGAGAGAAACAGAGAGAGAGAGAAACAGAGAGAGAGAGAAACAGAGAGAGAGAAACAGAGAGAGAAACACAGAGAGAAACAGAGAGAGAGAAACAGAGAATGAAACAGAGAGAGAAACAGAGAGAGAGAGAAAAAACAGAGAGAGAAACAGAGAGAGAAACAGAGAGAGAGAAACAGAGAGAGAAACACAGAGAGAAACAGAGAGAGAGAAACAGAGAATGAAACAGAGAGAGAAACAGAGAGAGAGAGAAAAAACAGAGAGAGAAACAGAGAGAGAAACAGAGAGAGAGAAACAGAGAGAGAAACACAGAGAGAAACAGAGAGAGAGAAACAGAGAATGAAACAGAGAGAGAAACAGAGAGAGAGAGAAAAAACAGAGAGAGAAACAGAGAGAGAAACAGAGAGAGAGAAACAGAGAGAGAAACACAGAGAGAAACAGAGAGAGAGAAACAGAGAATGAAACAGAGAGAGAAACAGAGAGAGAGAGGAGAGAGAGAAACAGAGAGAGAAACACAGAGAGAAACAGAGAGAGAGAAACAGAGAATGAAACAGAGAGAGAAACAGAGAGAGAGAGAAAAAACAGAGAGAGAAACAGAGAGAGAAAAAAACAGAGAGAAACAGAGAGAGAAACAGAGAATGAAACAGAGAGAGAAACAGAGAGAGAGAGAAAAAACAGAGAGAAACAGAGAGAGAGAAAGAGAGAGAGAGAGAGAGAGAGAGAGAGAGAGAGAGAGAGAGAGAGAGAATATGAATCAAGAATTGCAAAAAGGGCTCCAAACCACTATTTGAACCAGCTCAGGAGCCTCCAAAGCTCCATTCTGCTTGCGGTTAATATGTGTAGTATTATGTATTGTAATTTTTTCTCCATTTTCCCATCAAAGATTCCCAGGAGGAACAATTCCGGCTTCAGCTCTATTATCCTCTGCTCAGTTATCTCTTCCAGCCACTTTCTTATCTTAACGCCAGTTATTTCCTAACCTTGGGCCAGGTCCACCACACATGGCAAAAGGCTCCCTGCTTATGCCCAGTTTCATCCCTTCTTTATTAAGTTCTTCAATAGAAGCCACTGTGGCATTTCAAGGGCTGGTCCTGGAAAATGGAATTCCAAACATTGGAAAGTAGAGAAATACACAGAAAAAAAAATGTTTTTTTCTCCCAAAGAGAAGCCACCGGATGGCCTCAGACGCTCAGAAATATAGTGGTTAAAACACTACTTTTTCTGTTTTGGAACACCAAAATATCCCTGGGCTTAAGTCAACTTTAAAGTCACGTGGCGTGGCTCTTTTCGGCCAGGCGACGTGTACGGTTTGGATTATGTGAAACTCAGCTCCTGCTTCTTCAAGAACTGTAGGTTTTCTGTCAGCCTTACAGCTGGGAAGTTGAAAACGTCACCCGCTACAGGAAGTCGACCCGTGGAAATTATTTGCCGTTCCAACAGCCGTTATCTTTCAATCTCACCAGAAAGAAGTCTCAGCCCTGCCGCATCTTCTCAGCTTTTCCCTTCGCGGGTAAGTTACCATCTTCGTTTCGAACCAAATCTTTATTACGGTCCTGTTATTTATCCGTTTTGGCTGCCCCAAAGTTAAGGAGCCCCGAAGTATCGTGCAAGAAAAAAACACTTTGATATCCAGAATCCTCCTCCCTTTTTGCAACACGTTGAAAAACAGATTTGCAAAATAGATATATCTGGGAAATACAGGACCTGGGCAGTGGTGGGCTCCTTTTTTTCTCTCTGTCTGTTAGAATAATTTTGCGAAGCGTAAAGAAAAGTTTAGGTAGTTCCCGAGTGGTGAGAAGAAGCCACAGAGAAAGAGAAATAAAAACTTTTATTAAAGTGAAATGTGGATGTTTGGGGCACAAAGCAAGGATCACACCCAGCCTAGGTCTCAAACTCAGCATTGTCGACATTCTTTCGTTCTCGATTCCTATATTAGTCTCCGTAAAAATAACCTTTCCTAAATTAAATTATTAGTGTAATAATTTCTGGGGGGTGGGTGGGTGGGTTCTGTGACTCCTGGCCCAAAAGGAAAGATTAATCAAGCATCTACTACAGAGGTGTCCAATCTGTGGACTTCAACTCCCAGAATTCCCCACGATGCTGGCTGGGGAATTCTGGGAATTGAAATCCACAAGCCTTAAAAGTTTCCAAAATTGGACACCCCTGATCTGCTACTAAGAGTGATAACCCATTTGTTTAAAATGGGTAACCCATTTGCTTAAATGTGAACGCAACTTTTACTTTCTGTAGCCAAACAGAAAGTTTTCCTGTAGGGGCAGGAAAAAAGAACAATTAAAAAAAATAAAACCATCTAGCATTGGTTCCTAAAACGATCCTCCGGAAGGCAATCATGTGATTTGCAAGGCTTGAAAGTCATCAGTTCCGAATCTCGGTCTTCTGATCTCAGCGTCTGAGATAAACACAAATCAATCATTCTCAGCCCTTTGGAGAACACTGGCAAGGGAGAATTTGCCGTCCTTCTTCAGCGTCGCAGAGAACACAGTCTGACCAATGGAATAACAGAATAACAGTGCTGGAAGGGATCTTGGAGGTCATTTAGTCCATCCCCCTGCTCAGGCAGGAAACCCTACATCATTTCAGATAGTTGCCTATCCAATCTCTTCTTAGAAACTCCCAGTGTTGGGGCATTCACAACTTCTGGTGACAAGTTTGTTCCACTGGCTAATTGTTCTCACTGTCAGGAAATTTCTCCTTTATTCCAAGTTGCTTCTCTCCTTGATTAGTTTCCACCCATTGTTTCTTGTTCTACCCTCAGGTGCCTTGGAGAATAGTTTGACTCCCTCTTCTTTGGGGCAACCCCTGAGATATCGGGAGACTGCTATCATGTCTCCCCTAGTCCTTCTTTTCATTAAACTAGACATATTCAGTTCCTGCAACCGATCTTTATATGTTTTCGCCTCCAGTCCCCTAATCCTCTTTGTTGCTCTTCTCTGCACTCTTTCCAAAGTCTCAACCTCTTTTTTTTATAATGGGGTGACCAAAACCGGATGCAATATTCTATCGACAGGAAGAAATGTCAGAAGATGGAAAAGGGTCCTCTATTCAGGATGGAGATTGAAGGAAGAACATCATGTCGCAAAAAATAATAATAATAATTAGGAAGATGCTGAGAAAGGAAGCTTTTTTTTAAAAAGTTACTTTTTTGTCATTTTTTTAAAAAGGAGAAAAACTTTTTAAGGTTTGTAAGCGGATGTTAAAAGACAAAATCGGCCAAAACAGGATTAAAAGTTGTTTCCACTTAATTGCAAGATGAAGAAAGGAGATATGGGATGACAATGGCAGTATTTACAAAACGCTTGCTTGCCTGTCATCTCCATTCTAATTTGTTTAGGATTTTATTTATTAAATTTGTCCCCTACTACAAGGGGACTCTAGGCTGGCTGCAGAATTCTGGGAGTTGAAGTCTCACAAGCCTTAAAAAGTTGGCCAGGGTAAGTGACAGCGCTCCAAACTTTGAAGGCCAAAATCCCCATAGGATGCACTCCGATTCGCAATTCATCCCTAATCAGCAAACCCTCAGATATAAGAAATCCTTTCCTTTTTCCACCTTTCGCTCCTTTAATTAGCCTCTTGTACCCAGAGCTGCTTCTGAATGGTCTCCCTTCCCAAGCCAGGACTCTGGCGATGAAGAAGACACAGAGAACCACAGAGGAAACGTAAGGCGAGGCAGCCAAGGGAGGGGTGGAAAGTGGAAAGTTTTCTCCAGCTTTATAACTTTTTTTGCAGCCAGCTTTTCTCTTTGCAAGCCAAAATAATAATAATAAATGCATGGCTTCCATGCATTTTTCCAAAATGTTCCAGAATGAACATGAAACTTCAATCCCAAGGTGGTGAATCCATCAAAGCGAAGCGTTTCTCACTTTGAGAATAATTGGGTTTTAAATTTGAGTTATTTTGAGAATCACTCCGTCGGATTAGGAGACTTCCAAGGTCCCTCCCTGTTATTCTGTATTCTAAGTATACTTAAGTGAAGCAAATATTTTTGCTAGCCTAGGCGGGTATCCAAGATACTTTTTTGGGCTAATACAATTCTGCACTTACTTTATTTGCAGCCCAAATGAGGCCAGCGGGGCTGCTATTCATCCAATAAGTTCATTAGAAATTCAAGAAAGCAAACTTTTGACCCAAAGGTGCTTTTCCAAGAGGTGACTCGACTTCGTTGTTTTTCTTTGAAGAAGTTTCGCTTCTCGTCCAGAAGGAAGGAAAACTGAAAAGCCCAGGGGCCTCTTGAAAAAGCACCTTTGGGGCAACCATGACCTGGATGGCTGAGAACCTCCACGGATATTAGATAAGGCGGATTCAGACTGACGGCTCCCTGATCGGTTTAACGACCTTGGTGACTCGTTTAACAACTGTCCTAAAAGCGGTTGGGAAATCGAGCCCGTGACACCACTGCGATGACCGAGCACCAAAATTCTGGGTCCAATTGCAGTCGTAAGACGAGGATTGGCTGCGTTGCAAGTCAGGGAACCAGCTGAAAAAGAAACTCCTGTTTGAGATTTGGAGACGGATGGGAAACCTGCTTTTCGTGCAAGAGAAAGAAACCAAAAGCGCATAGCAGGCAAAAACCAGATCTTCCTCCAAAAAATGGAAGTTCTCCTTTGTGGTGAGCTGTTTTAATGTTGCATTGTCTTGGGCTTGGTTTTTTGAGGGGGGGGAAGCTGCTTGGAGCCTCATCAGATGAGCCAGCTGTGTGCAGCGGCAGCCAAAAAAAGCCAACACAATCCCAAATTGCATTAACAGAGGGATACAATCATTTCATTTCATTTCATTTCATTTATTATATTTATATGCCGCCCTTTTCCCCCGAAGGGGACTCAGGGCGGCTCACAATTCAAATCAGGGAAGGGGGGTACAGACAAAAAATAAAAAATAAACGATACATAACAATACATAATTTAAAAACACACAACAATAAAAACACATACCATTCAAGACGGGGGCAACAGCTCTTTAGCCCCAGGCCTGTCGGAACAACCAGGTTTTGAGGGCTTTGCAGAAGGCCTGGAGGGTGGTGAGGGTTCGAATCTCCACGGGGAGTTCGTTCCAGAGGGTCGGAGCAGCCACAGAGAAGGCCCTCCTCGGGTAGTCACCAGTCGGCATTGGCCGGCGGATGGAATTCGGAGGAGGCCTAATCTGTGGGATCTGATCTGTCTAGCGGAGGTGATTGGCAGCAGGCGGTCTCTGAAGTACCCAGGTCCAATCAAGATCCAGGGAGGTATTAATCCCACTCTATAAAGCCTTAGTAAGAGCACACTTGGAATACGGCATCTGGTTTTGGTCACCACACTATAAAACAGATGTGGAGACTCTAGAAAGAGGGCAGAGAAGAGCAACAAAGATGATTAGGGGACTGGAGATTAAAACATACGATGAACGGTTGCAGGAACTGGGCATGGCTAGTCTGGTGAAGAGAAAGACCAGGGGAGACAGGATAGAGGCCTTCCAATATTTGAGGGGCTGCCACAGAGAGGAGGAGATCAAACTATTTTCCAAAGCCCCCCGAAGACCAGAGAAGGAACAATGGATGGAAACTGAATGAGGAGAGATTCAACCTGGAAATAAGGAGGGATTTTCTGACAGTGAGAACAATCAACCGAGGGAACAGAAGTTGCCTTTGGAAGTTGTGGGAGCTTCATCCCTGGAGGCTTTCAAGAAGAGACTGGATGGCCATCTGTCAGAAATAATGTAGGACCTCCTGCTTGGGCTGGGTGGGTGGGGTTGGACTAGATGACCTTCAAGGTCCCTTCCAACTCTGCCAATCTGTATCTGCATCAGATGGAACAGCCTGCGCATCGCAGCATGCCAGCAGACACGACCTCTCCACGGGCAGATATTCAAAATAGTGTTTTTTTTTAAAAAAAAAATAAACAAAGCTGGCACAAACCTTGGGCAGTGAAGAGCTGACGGGTAAAATATGCTTTTCGGAAAAGCGCCACATGGCATTCAACGCGAAAATGCCCGTCCTTATTGCAGCGCAAGCCATATTTTGTAAAAGAAACAGACAAACAAAATCACAACTAACACTGGCAACCTGTTTTCTTCTCATGGAGGAGAAGAATGCCACCTTTCGCGTAACGGACACCTGCCACTTTGACGGGGCTTATGCAACGAGACAGACTGTATTTATTGTGGGCATTTGCTGCGGGGCGGGGGGGGGGGAATGCGACTCGATCCTTTCGTGTTTTTATTTGCTTAAGAGGAAATGCGATGCTTTTCCAGGGCAACAAAATCGGGATGGGAGCATCTGTTTGAGCCATTATCCTTTTTTTTTTCCCCTGCCAGTTTCGCCTAAAGAAACCCTTAATTTTTGGAATTTATAACTGCTATCGGGGTACATTCGCACGTACACCTTAGCAACGAAGAGCACAACCAGATAAAAGCTAAATTACCTTTAAAAGGAAAGTACGAATAGCTCTGTGATGAGGCCTGGGTGGTATTTAAAACCGTAAGGGACCTCAAAGTGATGCTAAAATTCTCCTATTGCAAATTTGTATATATATATATATATTTCGACTATTATTCTGAAACACCAACGGTCAGCAGGGAAACTCATACAGATTTTACGGGGAAGGATAATATCCGTATTTAAAGTATCTGCACCACTAGGATGTTAAGATCACACACCAATGTAAGTACCTCGACCACAATTAAGCCAAAAATATATGTTGCTGGGGAATTATGGGAGTTGAAGTCCACCCGCCTTAAAGTTAACCAGGATGAGAAACACTGGCGTAGCCTATATATTTCTAAATAAACTTTCCCATTTGGATATGGGCCTATAACTGTCAGGTTTCCGAAAGATGTCCTAATTAATTCATGAGCCTCGAGCCAAGTTTCAAAAGAAATCCAGTCATTTATTAGGAACATTTATTAGGAGCACCATTTTGGCAATACCCCATTGCAGTCAGATCTGATCTCATTTTAATCATGGCTGAACTTTACTCCCGTTTCCCCCCTTCCCTCAGTCTGTGTCATAAATCACATTCACCAACGAGGTGCAGGCCTGCGGTAGTAATCTGAGATCCGGCTCTAGCCGAAGGTATGCATGGAATGTGTTCCTCACCATGGCAACTTTATGAGTTGACATTCAGCTCCCCATACTTTCTGAAAGCGACCTGGGCGAAGCAAAAACAATTTGAGTACAGGTATAGGATTTAAGGCTGTATCCAGCCTTGTTTGGATTTTCTGCGTTGGATGCAGAATGGCAACTTTATGAGTTGACAATAACTTTACTGCCTTCATCTGGGCTTCTTCAGAAATATACTCAGCATTTTTCCTTCCCACAGTAGAGAGCTCTGCGTAAAACTTCCCTGGTTTATTGTGACTTAACTTCCTTTAACAATATCGCCTTCTCCTTCCCTTCCAGCTCCCACGGGGCACACCGCCCCCCTGAAAATGCTCCCACACAACATGACCTGGATGAAGTACCCGACCCTGAGCAAGGATTCCTCCACCGACTTCGAACAGATTATATTCGTGCAACAAGTCATATCGAGGTTCATGCACGCCTACATCGCCATCTTTGTGCCGACGGGTTTATTAGCCGGCCTGGTTATCCTGGGCATTTGCATCCAGAATTATCGGAGACACGTCCTGGAGAAATTAGACATCTTGTTTTTCTCACAGACGGTCACCAACCTCTTCGTCATCCTTCTCTCGCTCACCATCGCAGTGCGGCCAGCTTATCTCCAAGTCTCCTACCTTGCCTGTGGAACGCTGTCATTCTTCTTCAACTTGGGTTACTTCTCATCTCAGTTCCTCCTCCTCTTAATAATCCTGAACTTTTTCCTCCGCAGGCACCCGCCCCAAAACGTTCTAATCGGCAAGGCGCACCGGAGCCCAGCGCTATGTGTCGGTTTTGTGCTGATGTGCGCTTTCTGCGCTGCCTTGATGCTGAGCGCCCTGCTGGGCATCGAACACTACCGGGACGAAACGGACTGCCAGCTGGACCCCTTGTTTGCCTGGCCCGAATACGAGATCATCAAATTCGCCTTGGGCTTCTGCGCCCCGTCGTTGGCCGAGCTCCTGTTCTCTATCCTAGCGTTTGCGAAAACGACAACGCTGGGTCGATATTCCTCCAGAACAAACAGCGAGCGGCCCCCTTGGGTCGTTTTGGCCATGGTGGGGAGCATGTTCTCGTGCCGCCTGTTTTATAACGTCCTGATCCTGACCAGGACCGGCCTGAAGATCAAAGGAGAGGCGGGGTCCGTTCAGAACGAGCTGCTCATGAATATCTCAGAGGTGGTTTTGTTCTGTGAAAGCTGCACGGCGTTGGCGATTCTCCTCTTCCTGCATCGCCCCTACAGGGCCGCTCTGCTGAACGCGCTTAAAAATCTCACCAGGCGTTGTAGGAGGAGACGGGATGCCAACCGGACCCTGGAAATTCAAGAGAACCCCAGTGGACTTTCCGAAATGCGCTGATACGATTGTCCAAGATACGGAGACTTGCAGAACTGCGCATCGGCTGACCTCTACCCAAAAACCCCACAAAGAAACATTTTCCCAGAGCCAAGGTGGCGCAGTGGTTAGGGTGCAGTACTGCAGGCCACTTCAGCTGACTGCTATCTGCAGTTCGGCGGTTCAAATCTCACCGGCTCAAGGTCGACTCAGCCTTCCATCCTTCCGAGGTGGGTGAAATGAGGACCCAGACTGTGGGGGCGATATGCTGACTCTCTGTAAACCGCTTAGAGAGGGCTGAAAGCCCTACAAAGCGGTATATAAGTCTAACTGCTATTGCTATTGCTATTCCCTGATTTGGCAGCTGCGGGAAAAATACGGGTGTTTTTTCTCAAGGGGGTATTGGGAGGACTACCATCCCCATCACTCTGCCCGGGTTTCATGACAGGCGGGTGTTTTGTTCCTGTAGGCCTGATCGATGGACAAGGGGCCGGGCAATTATGTGAACAAACAGGACTTTGGAAGAAATGGAAAAAAAACAAAAACCTGCCTTCGTTTCATTTCTGGGTAATCGGGATTGGGGGGGAGGGGGGAAGGTGAGTTTTTGAAGTTTACAGAAGGGATTTTATTTTTCCAGGATCAGTGAGAGGAAAGAATGAAAGTGTAAGGAAAGAGTTTCAGAGAGAGGAAGGGGGCTCCCTAAAAGTGACTATCCCCCTCTTTTAAAATCTTGCGACTGAAGAGGGTCAACTCCCTGTGAGAACTCTCGCGATTCCCCATTCCCCTTAAAACAGTGTTTCTCAACCTTGGCAACTTGAAGATGTCCGGACTTCAACTCCCAGAATTCCCCAGCCAGCATTCGCTGGCTGGGGGATTCTGGGAATTGAGGTCCAGACATCTTCAAGTTGCCAAGGTTGAGAAACACTGCCTTAAAAACAGCGAGCACGGATCATTTTTCGCAAAATAAGTA
Organism: Thamnophis elegans; assembly: GCF_009769535.1. Lineage (NCBI taxonomy): Eukaryota > Metazoa > Chordata > Lepidosauria > Squamata > Natricidae > Thamnophis > Thamnophis elegans. Next base: position 1,904,645 of record NC_045554.1, read on the forward strand.
AATGCAGGTAGATTTACAACAGTTCATTTAGTGACGGTTCAAAAGAGTGATTTAGGATCCCTTTTCACATTTATGACGACTGCAGCCGGCCGATGGTCACATGATCAAAAGGCGTGGCAATGGGTCCATATTTATGAAGGTTGGGGGGGGTCAAAGGATCCCCCTTTTGCGACCTTCTGACCAGCAAAGCCTAGTGGGGAAGCCAGATTCACTTAACAACCGTGTGACTAATTAAAAAAAAACTGCAGTGATTCACATAACAACTGTGTGACTAGCTTAACACTGCAGTGATTCACTTAACGACCATGGCAGAAAAGGTAGTAGCTCACTCAACAAATGTCTTGCTCAGCCACATAAATCTTGGGCTCGACTGCCGTCGTAAGTCGAGAACTACTTGGAAGTAAGTCTAAGCCAGCCTATCAAAGCATCCAACTTTTGAAATCTGAACCGGCAGAAAATCCGGCAAGCTTCTAAAAGGTTTTGCAGCTTACATGATGATTGAAGTAAAGAGCATTGGGGGGAAAAAGAGCTGAAACTTAACCACACACTGGACAAAAGGACACCATCGATTGCCGGCACGAGGCGAAGAGCCTGACAACCAGGAAATGTGGATTGCGGTGTCAACGGCAAAGGAAGAATCTTGTTTGCAGAGCAAGAAGGGGAAACAGCTTGCCTTGGCAAAGAAATAGCTGGCTCAGAAATTCCCTTCCCCGGGGATGAGAACAGGCTCGGGTGGATTTGCTAAATTCTGTCCAAATGCTCGACTGATGGGACCAAGAGCAGGCTAAAATGACATGTTGTTGTTAGTTGCATTGTGACACCATGGACAACATCCCTCCAGGCCTTCCTGTCCTCTCCCATCCTATGGAGTCCATTGAAGGTCACGCCAACTGCTTTGGGGACTCCCTCCAGCCACCTCCTTCTCTGCCGTCCCCTCCTTCTTCTTTTGCCCTCCATCGTTCCCAGCATGAGGCTCTTCTCCAGGGAGTCCTTCTTCCTTCTCCTCAGGTGGCCAAAGCATTTGAGTTTCCTCTTCAGGATCTGGCCTTCTAAAGAGCAGCCAGGGTGGATCTCCTCTAGGACTGACCGGTTGGATGGCCTTGTAATCCTTCTTCTTTTGCCCTCCATCCTTCCCAGCATGAGGCTCTTCCCCACAGAGTCCTTCTTCCTTCTCATTAGGTGGCCAAAGAATTTGAGTTTCCTCTTCAGGATCTGGCCTTCTAAAGAGCAGCCAGGGTGGATCTCCTCCAGGACTGACCGGTTGGATGGCCTCATAGTCCTTCTTCTTTTGCCCTCCATCCTTCCCAGCATGAGGCTCTTCCCCACAGAGTCCTTCTTCCTTCTCATTAGGTGGCCAAAGAATTTGAGTTTCCTCTTCAGGATCTGGCCTTCTAAAGAGCAGCCAGGGTGGATCTCCTCTAGGACTGACCGGTTGGATGGCCTTGCAGTCCTTCTTCTTTTGCCTTCCATCCTTCCCAGCATGAGGCTCTTCTCCAGGGAGTCCTTCTTCCTTCTCATCAGGTGGCCAAAGTCTTTGAGTTTCCTCTTCAGGATCTGGCCTTCTAAAGAGCAGCCAGGGTTGACCTCCTCCAGGACTGACCGGTTGGATGGCCTTGCAGTCCAAGGGACTCAATGCAGGAGGAGTCTTCTCCAGCACCAGATTTCAAAGGCCTCCATTCTTTGGTGCTCAGCCTTCCCTATGGTCCACCTTTCACAGCCATCCATTGCTGGCTTTTATGGGGAAACCATAAAATGACATACGCTTCTGAAAAAGGATGGGGGACAGTGACAGAGCCTGGGACTTCTTGATGGCCACTTATGACCATTAAAAAAAATGGATGGGAAACAGAGAGGAGACCAGGAAGAAGCCTTGGTCCCACCAGCAGCGCTAATCGGGTTAGGAGTTCAAAGGATTCCTTCTGACTTTCTCCCCCCCCCCCTCCTTTTTGCAACCAAAATTCAGATTTTATTTTATTTTTCCACGGGGAGAAGAGAAGAGTTTGTGTGTGTGTGTGTGTGTGTGTGTGTGTGTCAGAGGTGGGTTCCTACCGGTTTGGATCGGTTCGGCCGACTAGGTAGTAACTCGGCCGGACAGGCGACCGAACCGGTTCTATCCTCAGCAGCACCATCTTGATTTTCTGTTCTCCACATGCGCAGAACAATCTTCTTGGAAAAAATGTAGTTTCCCCTCCCCCCCCCTTTTTTAATGTGCGCAGGCACAGACCTTTTTAAGCGCAAATGTACATGTGCACAGAGCGTGTGGCTGGAGTGCACGTGCACAAATTTTTTCCTGAACCGATAGTAATGCCGGCAGGAACCCACCTCTGTGTGTGTGTGTGTGTGTGTGTGTGTGTGTGTGTTTTCTAATAGTACACAGATAAGCACTAAGGACTCTCTCAACCGGTTCTGTAATATTTACAGAACTATTTTTTAGGGTACGTAGTGAAGCAAGAGAGGAAAACATAGAACACAGGGGTTATTTGCAATAAATATATTATATATATATATATATAAAATCTGAATTTGGTTGCAAAAAGGGGGGGGGAGAAAGTCAGAAGGAATCCTTTGAACTCCTAACCCGATTAGTGCTCCTGGTGGGACCAAGGCTTCTTTAAGTGTCAACTTTTCTCGGACCCATCAAACGAGGCTATCAAAATAAATGCACAAAGATGCCCAATCTCCCGCACGGCACAATCTCAGGGCTGTGGTGCAGTAAGTGTGCAGGCCAGGAGGGGACCTGGAGGGCTAAAAACCCATCAGAAAAAAAAATAAAACTTGTTCACTTAGCAAAATCTTTTCCTCTCCTTCTGAGAGGTCACAATTATTCAGGCAATGGGCTTGCATGGTGAAGATATGTTAGGGGAGGGGTTGTTCCCTGAGCTACGTAAAATAAAGATCAAAAATAAATAAATTAGCATGGCAGGAATTAATACCCTTATGCTACCCTGGGATCCCACTTAGAATTAAGCTTCTGGCTCACTTCCGCTTTGCTCTTCTTGCACAACAGGTTGCAGACAATGGGGTTTTCTGTGCAGGGCAATGTGATGTGATTTTTCAGTGGTCTCTCTCTCTCTCACACACACACACACCCACATCATTTTTCTAGCAAGCACAAACAGGATGTTAGAAATTTCTTGGTGTCTTAATATTTGTTTCCTGTGAGGTGGAGGGGGGGGGAGGAGGAGGAGGAAGATGGGGAAGAAGGAGAAAGAGAAGGAGGAAGAGAAAGGAGGAGGGACCGGGAGGGGGAAGGGGATGGGGAGGAGAAGGAAGAAGAGGAGGAGGAGGAGAAAGGAGGAGGGAGGGGGAGGAGGAGGAAGAGGAGAAGGAGAAGAAAAAGAGGAGGAGGAGGAAGGACAAGGGAGAGGAGAGGAGGAAGAGGAGGACAAGAAGAAGGAGGGAGAGAAAGAAGAAGAGGAGGAGAAGAAAGGAGGAGGGAGGGGGAGACGGAGGAGGAAGAAGAAGAGGAGGAGGCAGAGAAAGGACAAGGGAGAGGGAGGAGGAAGAGGAGGACAAGAAAGAGGAGGAGGAGAAAGAAGAAAAGGAGGAGAAAGGAGGAGGGAGGGGGAGGAGGAGGAGGAAGAGGAGGACAAGAAGGAGGAGGAGAAGAAGAAGAGGAGGAGAAAGGAGGAGGAGGGGGAGAAGGAGGAGGGAGGGGGAGAAGGAGGAGGAAGAAGAGGAGAAGGAGGAGGAGGAAGAAGAAGAGGAGGAGGCGGAGAAAGGACAAGGGAGAGGGAGGAGGAAGAGGAGGACAAGAAGAGGAGGAGGAGAAAGAAGAAAGAGGAGGAGAAAGGAGGAAGGAGGGGGGAGAGGAAGGAGGAGGAGGAAGAGGAAGGAGGAGGAGAAAGGACAAGGGAGAGGGGAGGGGGAGGAGGAAGAGGAGGACAAGAAGGAGGAGGAGAAAGAAGAAGAGGAGGGAGGAGAAAAGAGGAGGGAGGGGGAGAAGGAGGAGGAAGAAGAGGAGGAGGAGAAAGGACAAGGGAGAGGGAAGGGGAGGAGGAGAAGAGGACAAGAAGGAGGAGGCGGAGAAAGAAGAAGAAGAGGAGGAGGAGAAAAGGAGGAGGGAGGGGGAGGAGGAAGAAGAGGAGGAGGAGGAAAAAGGACAAGGGAGAGGGAGGAGAAGAGGAGGACAAGAAGAGGAGAGAGGAGAAGAAGAAAAGGAGGAGAAAGGAGGAAGGAGGGGGAGGAGGAGGAGGAAGAGGAGGACAAGAAGGAGGAGGAGAAAGAAAGAAGAGGAGGAGAAAGGAGGGAGGGAGGGGGGAGAAGGAGGAGGGAGGGGGAGAAGAAGGAGGAGGAGGAAGAAGAAGAGGAGGAGGCGGAGAAAGGACAAGGAGAGGGAGGAGGAGGAGAGGAGGACAAGAAAGAGGAGGAGGAGGAAAAAGGAGGAGAAAGGAGGAAGGAGGGGGAGAGGAAGGAGGAGGAGGAAGAGGAGGAGGAGGAGAAAGGACAAGGGAGAGGGAGGGGGAGGAGGAAGAGGAGGACAAGAAGGAGGAGGAGGAGAAGAAGAAGAGGAGGAGGAGAAAAGAGGAGGGAGGGGGAGAGGAGGAGGAAGCAGAGGAGGAGGAGAAAAGGACAAGGGAGAGGGAAGGGGAGGAGAGGGAAGAAGAGGACAAGAAGGCGGAGGAGGAGAAAGAAGAAGAGGAGGAGGAGAAAGGAGGAGGGAGGGGGAGGAGGAAGAAGAGGAGGAGGAGGAAAAAGGACAAGGAGAGGGCGGAGGAAGAGGAGGACAAGAAAGAGGAGGAGGAGAAAGAGAAAAGAGGAGAAAGGAGGAAGGAGGGGGAGGAGGA